>NC_056741.1:307384710-307469710 GCF_019279795.1 Protopterus annectens | reverse complement strand
ACAATTTTGCTGTGCTGAACTCAAGCATCCAACTATGATCTATAAGGGTACTTGTGCTTTTATACAGCTAGTTTCTACACACCTAGGACACACTGTACAGTTAGGCTATTGGCTTCATATGAACCTATGAACCTATGTGCCTATGCAGACCTCACAACCTGTTGTCTCCCACATGGCCTGTTGATGTCATCTACCATAAGTTCACCTGCAGCCATGTAAAAGTCAGACTTGTGTCATGGTGCTTGTGTAAAGTGCTGAGTTTTATAGTCTGTATACTTAGATAGGTAGAGGTTTAGTTCTCACTGCAATCAACTGTGTGTGTGTGTCTGTGTGTGTGTGTGTGTGTGTGTGTGTGTGTGTGTGTGTGTGTGTGTGTGTGTGTGTGTGTGTGTGTGTGTGTCTACTCAGCAGAGTAGATGTGCTATCATACTATACTACAGTTACTTCTCCAATTACATGGCTTTCTAGTCTTTCATACTTGCAGAAGCCTACATGTCCATTTCATGCAGTCCTCCCAACCTCTTGTCTCCCACATGGCCTGCTGTCATCAACTATAAGTTGACCTGCAGACATGTAAACATCAGACATGTCCTCTGGTGCTTGTACATAATACTATGTTCTGTAGTATGTGTACTTAGATAGGTATGGGTTCTGTTTTCACTACAGTCGTGTGTGTGTGTGTGTGTGTGTGTGTGTGTGTGTGTGTGTGTGTGTGTGTGTGTGTGTGTGTGTGTGCGTGTGTGCGTGTGTGTGTGTGTGTGTGTGTGTGTGTGTGTGTGCATGTGTGCATGTGTGTGTGTGTGTGTGTGTGTGCATGTGTGTGTGTGAATGTGTGTGTGTGTGTGTGTGTGTGTGTGTGTGTGTGTGTGTGTGTGTGTGTGTGTGTGTGTGTGTGTGTGTGACAGATGTTATTTGACATTACAGAGATCCTTTTCATCAGCATGTGGGACACTATCACCATATGCTCAACAAACAATGCTGGTGTTAACAGCTACATCAAATTATTGGATGTACAACCATCCCACCAGGCCAGGATCAAACACTGGCTTGGAGCCCATGCAGACATCACCTTAGGTTCATAGGAAGTTACAAGGTAGAGGACTGATGACAGGTATGCTTTGGATATGTCTGATGTCTGTTGGGTATGGGGTGGTGAAGTTTGGCCCATAATGTCTGGTAGCATGTTAGTGATGTCCTTGGGGTCAGTATGGGTGGTATACCATCCACTACTAGTTGGGCACAAAGCTGGGCCTTCCCTTTTAGATGCCTGGCATAGCTAAAGAATGCCTCTAGATTATCTTTAGCTAGAGATGCTACCTTAGCTTTGTATTTGGCTTTAGAAGACTTTTCAAGATAGCTAATTTCCTTTTTCAATTTGTGGAGGGTGTCCTTCCTCTACTGAGTCAGTTCCCTCTTGTCCTAGACATTACTTTCTTCTGCTTGTTGTATAACTTGTATATGCTTGATGCCCATCAGGGTGTCTTGTTTTCTGTAAGGAACTTGTTTTGATCCATTCATGTTCAGCTGACTCTATACATATGTGCAGTTGTTTATACAGGTTATTTGTGTACACCTCTGTATAGAAGTCATTGCTGATAGTGGTAGCAATGGGTTTGCAGCTCTTTATGGCATCAGTTAGGAACCTATAGTTTGCTTTGGATAAATGTTTCATCCTTTCTATTCTTGATCTGGTGTTGGGTATGACTGTGAATGTGAATGAGAATGAATTGTGATCTGACATGACTTAAGGGGGTCAAAACACAGGGGTTAGTGCAGAGACCCACTGTGTTGGTCACTACTAAGTTTAGGACATTCAAGCCCCTTGTGGGAGTGCAGACTATCTGTTACACAGCATGTGTATTAACATAGTCCAGGAACCTTATGGTGAGTGTGCATGTCTTTTAATCTACCCACATAGATCATGCCATGGTTAGTAGGTCCTGTATTATCTTGATGAGAAAGCCCTGTGGTTTGTCCAGTTCCTGCATGTGTCTGGTGAAGTTCCTGAAAAAGAGAGCATTATACTGTATTATTGTTCTCATTAATTTGACTACAGTGCTGTCATACATGCCTCTCAACTTTACAGATTTTGGCAGAATATCCAGATTTTTGCCTCATATATTTGGTCTGTTCCTCATAAAAGTTTGATTTTCTGGCATATCACTGGCAAAGCATTGAGAACTGAAGTAAAAAAATAATGAGCTGCATTTGAGTTTCTGACTTCATACACTTTAGAAAATGCATGCCAATGCAAAACCTGTTATTCTATCAACTTTCTATGTTACAGTTGTCATCACTTGCACAGGGAGCTGGGGTGGGGGAGAGGAGGCCTAGGCTGACACAAAAGGTCAGTGACTGGGTGTGTGAGGGAGAAAGGGAAGCAGGCAGGCTGTGTGTGCATCAGTAGGGGTACTCCATGTGAAAGTGGTGTGTGAGAGTCTGCATGAACACAGCCAAGCTCAGTGATAGCTCTATGTCTTAATATGTTGGACAGGAGTTAGCCATGCATGGTAGAGGTGGCAGTTCATTGTTGTCACCCTCAACCATGTGAACTGGGTCTGCCAGGAATTACACTGGCACCTCCATCCCCAAGGTCAGATGGAGTGCAATTACATGAGCATGACCAATGTCTGCTGGATGTGCTTCCTTCATGGGAATGCCCAGGACTGTGACCCAATAGCCTGCCACATCTGGGTTTGGACAGCACACTGCTTCATAGACCAGCAGAAGTACTGCCACTATGGGAGTGTGATCAGGAGTGTCCACGCTGGCTGACAGCAGATGTTGTGGCTGACCTACTCCCATGAGGATATTGTTCCCCTCCCAGCAGACGATCCATCACAGACACTACTCGTTCATTGACAGACATCCCTCTGTCCATCACAGACACCCCTTGTTCCAATGTGTCATTCATCTGATCCAGGGAATCGGCAACATGGTGGAGGAAGTCACCCATGTCTGATTGTGTCACATCAACAACCCTGTGCATTTGTCTGAAGCACCTTTCTGAACATGCCTGTATCTCCATGAAGGCCATAAACATATGTTGAGTGACACGGGAAGAGACACCTGCAGCAGGTGGAGGAGAGACAGCAGACCCTCTCTGAGCATCCCTATCAACCATCCTGCATGGCACCGTGCCAATACTTTGGCTATGGCCAGACTCATCAGGCACTGAAGCCGCAGTAGCTACACTTCCCTGCTCAATGTCTTCACCCTCTACCTATCTTATCTGTTGGCTCAGTGGACTGGGTAGGCATAGGCCTACTAGCTGTGTCCAGGGAAAAAGAAGGGAGTAGCTGGATGTAAACCTCTGTATCAGATTCAACTTGTGCACCCCTGAATGTGCCTCAATTTCACCAGCATCATCATCAGTGTCTGATTAGACACTGACATCAGGTGGCACAGGGCCCACACTCCCACTGTCATGATCACCTGTGATAAAAAGGGAAAAACACAGGCATACATTAATACCTGCACTACTATGGTGCAATATATGCTAAATGACTAACAGTGCTACCACTATTACACTCAGTACAGCAATACACACAACAGGCCTAAAATTAGGTTATTAGAAATTGATCTGCAGTACTGAAATACCTTGATATGGACTACCACTTGCAGGATGCCTATGTTGCTGGACTCCTGGTGGCCCTGAAAAAAGTTAAGCAAGAGGTAAGGCCAGCATCACCATGTTTAAAAGTATAACAGGAGGTACTACATGTACTCTTCTCAATCAGTATGACATGTTATTTTAACAAGAACATGGATGACAACTCCAACATGAGCTTATCACTGTATTAATATTCAATTACCCCCCCATCACTGTATTAATATTCAATTACCCCCCCCCAAAAAAAAACACAAGTGACACAGAAGTAACTTTTATTTCAGTTGTTTAATATACAACAGTATCTAACTGGTCATATAACAAAGCATACCTGGAAGCACTATCTGGGACTGAGAAGGAGTTGCACCCACATCAAGGACATACTGTGAGCCCCCCTGCTGTAAGTTGCTCTCTGTCAGAAGACTCACTAGGAATTCCTCATTGGGGGTGAGAGATGGCTCTGCAGCAGGTCCCCCCATGGTTACCCTCTGGTCTTGGGCAGCAGCAGCTGCACACCTCTGTGCAAATGTGAGCATGTCAGTGGTCCTCTGGTGCACCTGTTCATAAGTACTACAGTGGCCACCCATGGCATTTATGTTATCAATGATTTACTGCCATATCCTCAGCCTCTATGGCATGTTGAGATGACCCCAAGAAAAGTGTTATGTTGATGTAGCACGGCCACTATTATTGTGTTTACTGCCTCACTGAAAGGAGGTCTGCACCTCAATGACATTTTTCGGTCCTAAAACACAACAGAATGATAATAGACATAACTATCACATAACTACAAAGCAACTGTTACCAGGTAAAACAGTTAAGGTAGGCAGTCAGCAGTACGCACTGGAAAAACATAACACATATGACATATGTGAAATACTAACAGGTAGGATGCAAAACAAGGAGAGTAGCATGGGCAACATATCCTTGTGCATGCCATAGCAGTAACTCAACTGTGTTCCCCAAAGAAGAACAGTCCATTCTAGTTTGTGACATAACAGTAACTTCTCTTTGCTTCCTCCACCCACTAAAGAAAAGGCACATGAACCATTTTGCTAATAAAACACATCAGAAATGCTAAACATGCATTCAAAGGACATATGTATCACACAGCTTACTATTTTCATGTATTGTCAATTATTTGTACCACAGAAATATATTACAGCATTTGCATTATGTAGGTAAAAAAATGACAGCATACCTGCTGGAGTTCAGTACTCCTTTAAAAAGATAGCTTGGGAAATATTTTGCTTTGCTGAACATGTAGCAAGTATCCTCACCACCAGTTTGGCTAGCTAGACATTTGCCTTTTTATAATGGAATAGATTATTAGTGGACTGCATCTGTCTAGGCAATGTTTCAGAGATGCTAATTACAGCATAAGCAGTTGAACTGCATGCTAGTCAGCCAGTCTGGTGAAGTTATTCAAGAAGTTATAAAGCAACCATTTAGACTCCATGCTGTTTTTTTTCTTGTTGATTTCAAAAGTAGTAGAATACAGACAGAAAGTCTACACAGAAAGAATGTTAGGAGCTGCTGCTGCTGCTTAGCTCCATTTGTATGTGGTACAGGGTGCAGACAATGCTGCTGCTGCTGCCAATAGGCCAAGGCTGAGACAGAGAAGAGTTTTCAGGCTACATTTAACTTATCACAACATGCATGACATGGACATTGTAGAGTGCTATGGGGTGTACAGGGACACAATGCAGGAATCCTGCAACCTCTGCCAGTCTCAACTCAGAGCCACAGCATTTACCTCCCCATGTATTGGCTGTGTACTGCTTGCATCACAGTCAGCCCTGAAGTATTACTGTGTCAACTGCTGTATTTACAATGTAAGTCTTGAGCATATACTGTATGGTATAATAATACTATGACATGCCCTTATATTTCATCACTTGGTACAGTAAGCAACTACAAGTTGAGAGATTTGTACAGAAATTAATGTCACGTGACAGCAGAGACTTATTTGACTTGTATGTGTCCATTAGCAAGTAGTAGACCTCAGGCTTAAAGATTCACACACATAGATACCTCCCCAAAGTAATGATGATCACTGCATGCCTTTAGTTTGGCAACATATGTTTGGAATTGGAAATCATAACAGAGAAGTTTTAAAGTAATGAGACCCATAGGAGTTTCTGGCTTCACCACCTTCACAAGATAAAACTGGTAGGATGCAAAACAAAGAGATTAACAAGAGCACCATAGCCTCATTTGTGCCAGAACAGTAGCTCAGCTTGGCTCCAGCCCCCACCTTGAAAGAACACTATATCCTTACATGTTCCATGACGGGAACCCAGCTTTGCCCCCCACCCCCAATACAGCAGTCTATGCTTGTTTGTGGCATCCAACCTTCCATTAATTTGATGGCAACTGCATATCATATTGTTCTTGGTGAATATCCATACACATTTTAAGGTAAATTATGTAGACTGATTTACTCACTGTATGTCTCTGAGTACTGGTCAGATAACTGATGAATGACCAAGAAACATAGAAAGGCAGGACACAGTTGTATATTTGCAAGGAATAATCATAGCAGGTTGTGTAATCAGTAAGTGCACTACATCCAAATATATTACATAGAATACATTTACAAATGACAGATCATGTCTTGATATCAGTGTACATTCAGTTGCATTTGGCTGTGTAAGGAATTATGTCATGTATTTTCTGTGTAACTGTGATCCAGGTTTATAACCATCCTACATTGAATTTTGAATTTTACCCCAGGTTCCATGTCACATGTGATACCAGTAATCTAGTGTATTTAGCCAACTATAATTGCTGTGAATGTTTTTATGTTGGCAAGACTTCCAGAAGACTAAGAGACAGAATATATAATAATTTATATGATATTAAAAATAGTAACACACAGAATGCTCTAGCTAAACATATTACTGAATTTACCACACATAACTTCAGCTTTAGGGCACTGCAATGGGTATATGAGAATCCAAGAGGGGGTAATAAAGATAATTATCTTGAATGCATTGAACTTAAATAGATATTTAGGTTACGAGCACATATACACCCAGGATTAAACAGCTATGTGAGTATCAGGCCTGAACTAGAGGCACGGTCCTTTAAATAATTAACTGCATTATAATTGCCTAATGAGTTGCTCAATGAGTCTTTTATTGCATTAATTGATTTTAGCAGTTATGTGGTACGTTATTTAAACTGAGTGCTTTTACTGTGTATTAAGATCTGATGAAGCATGGTTATTCCACGTGAAAGTGCTTATCTACTTGTATTTACCATTTGGAATAAACTGGATTTTAGAGTCTTGGTGGTCCTACCTTGTTTATTGAATTTCATTCATGTATTTTCTGAAAATGTGTTTGAGGAGCAAAGATGAATAAGTCCCTCTCCTATTTGTGACAGTGCATTGCAGTGATAGTCAGGATCCAGACCTACATAGTCATATCTCATGAGTAGTAACAGTTTGTACTGTGTATGTCATAGATTGATTTTCCACATTTCAACTAATTCTCCATTTTTTTATACTTTTTTGTGGGCCACTGTTTGCATGATGCACTGCTTAGCACAAACGGCTTTGGCTATGCATATTCCATTTGTGCATAGAGTGACAATGCACAAACTGGATGAATAGGCAACCAACATAGCAAACAGGACTCAGACAACCACGCACATACACCAGATGCATTCAATTAATATTATCGGCCATCACTCAGACACATTTCCTGGCAGCTCGCACTGTGAGACAACATATTTGTGCGATGGTAAATGATGCGCAACACTTTCAAATGTTTCAAATCCAGAAAGATTGCACTCCCAGTAAGTGCGATACCTGCAACTGATGGGAAAACATCATCCTACATTGGTCTTGATCTGTGATAGGCATGGCTGGCATTCCTGGAGAGTGTTTGAGATTCTGTGCTCAAAGATGGAGTTTCCATGAGTCCAAATTGGTTGTTGAACTCCTAGTAAATGAACATGATCCCAGGCTGTTGCAGAGAGACTATCATAGCTCAGATTACAAGGCAAAGGCATGGGATAGTCTGGCCCAAGCTTTGACCAGTGCTACCAGTATCCTCTACACTGGTGAACAATGTAGAAATCACTACAGTGACCTCAAAATGAGGAAGAGGGATACCTTGGACCATTGGATAGAGGAATGTAGGACTGGAGCACCCCACAGATGTGTAATTATCCCTTACAGAGACTACTTGTCAGCATTAAAAGCTGGATATAATCAGGATTGGTATGCTTAATGGTATTCTATTGTATTCTGTTTTTTCCACAGCTCTCACAGCTCACAGACGGACACTGAATGTGCGAACCCATGCCGCTAGATTGGCACTCATGTGAGATTCATGTGGTGTGTATGCATCCCAACAGTGGGATTATTTTAGCATTAAAAGTTACAATGCATTTATTTATTACTCATACAGTTCTATCAAACTGAGTGTTTATTTCTTAACTGTAATAGGGAAGTATGCATGCGTTCTCTGGAGGGCAAAACAACAGTTCATTATTACAAAGTAGTCATAGGTTCTGCCTTCAAAATCCACACTTCCCAAATATATTAAATACATATAATATAGTAAATATGTTAAAGTTTCCTCAATATTGTAATGCAACATCAGAGCTGTAAAGCAGCGTCACCACTAGCTTGCTGTTAACTGTAATCAGTATATTTGGACTACACATATGTGCAGTGTATGCACACATTAAGGATTGCTTACTGCAATTTGTAGTATATTGTGCATCTGTTAGAAGCTGGGTAGTCTTAACAGTAAACAAAGTATTGTTAGGAGTTTGTAGTTTTAAAAGTAAAGGTAACAGAATAGAGTCCAATAATTGTATCAATGCTTTGTATGTCACATATGAAGTTTTTTTGTGTTTACTTTTTTACTTTTTGTTTTTCCCACAGCACAGTGGTGTAGGGCTATCCCACAGGATCCACTTGTCCCCACTCCATTGGCTATGGCACCATAGTCCAGCACATCTGGTGCAGTACCTGGCAGCACTGCCTCTAATGCTCCTGCACTACCCAGTCCCTCCAGTAGTTCTGCCACAGGGGATAGGCCCCTGGCTCCCTCTGGGAGCACTGGGGAAGGGGGTGAATTTTTCTCCCATGATGAACTGCCAGGGATGGTGTGTAGGATTGTGTGCCACACTGTTGGTGCATGTCTATGCTGGCTGAAGATACTATCTCCATTGTTGTATTAAATAACACAAGGAGATGCAGATTTCAGACACTGCAGCCATCAACATATTGAGGTGATAGTGATGATAGTCTACTGGGTGTGGATTTGATTCTCACTGTCACCCAACTTGATGTCCATGGGTTTGTGATATCCATACCCTCACCCCAACCATGGTGTTCACCCATCTCATGTGTCCTTCACCATCCTTGCCTCTTGTCTTGTTTGTCTTGTCTGTCTGCAATTGCTTCCTCACCTGCCAAACTTACCTCACCCAGACATTCCTACAACCCTTCCCTAACATTCCTCTCTTTCTCAAAAGAATGGACACCAGTCCCACAAAAAACAATATGTTCCCATACATAGCTCTCCATTTTGCACATGTGTCTTCATGACATGATTTTGTCCAATTCTTTATACAACAGATTGTGTTGCGGTCACCCCTCTCTCTGCAGGTGACAGTCCAAATTCAGCAACATTTGCATGTTTTATTCTGGAAGAAATGGATAGCTATGGTTCTTTCCTATGCCCTTCCTGCACATTCCTGCCCTACTTTCAATTTGTGCATCCCTCTGCTTGTTCTCCTTGTCACCACTTTCCTGACTTCCCCATTTCTTTTCATTAAAGAATTATTGTGTGGTGCAATTTGCTCCTTCCCTTTTCTGAAGATCCCTCATTTAGTTCTTTTGTCATCTTAAAATACTCAATACTTTAATTACATATTGTTTAGATTTTGATTTCCATTTTCTAGTAATCTGACAGAGTACTCTGAAGACAGTTTTTAAAATCTGCCAACTCCATACCTCTCAACTGTCCCTGATTTTGACTCAAATTTTAACTCTGTCCCTCTTAATCCCTCCTAAAACTAGTGACTTTTGGAGGAAAGGTGGTGAATTACACTTAATGAATAATGGCAATAATTAAGAGTTATAAACTTCTTTTACTTCAGAAAATGTGTATTAATTCATATGCTCTGATTCTGTCAATGTTTCAAGTTAATAGCACTAATATTTTAAAAGTGTCCCTGGTTGTCCCTGATTTTTTCTTGACTTGTTCCTGATTCTGTGGAAATGTGTCCCCAATTGGTTGAGAGGTCTGGCCAACTCACTGCACACTCAAAAAACATTATTGCAGTTAATCCCTCTCTTTTCCATCAAACCACCAGCATTTGTTAGCTACCTGAGGAAAAATCCCCTGAAATCTGCTTGGGGTATAGAAATACATATGCAAACACCTTTAAGCACAAACCATAAACCTTTTGGATATTGTTGCATACTCATATGTCTTCCCATTGCTTCTTTGTAAACTGCCTTTCCAGTCTCTCTTCACAATCTTTTCTAACCTCCTCTGACTGACTCTAATAGTTATTATGCAATATTTTATATATCCTACTAATATCTCTTTTGTAACAGTATATTTCATTCTAGACTCTACTAAATGCTTTACCAAAGCTAGTCTGTTGCTTAGCACTCCTCTATCCCTTTCTCTTTCGTGTACTCTAATATCGATCCCTGATAGGAAAGGCAGTCTCTGATCTGCAGTCCATATTCTGTTTGGCCTCATGTCACTTTTTGCCTTTACCTCTCTAAGTTATTTGCTCCCAATACTTTGGTTCCTTTGCCAATTTTCTCCAGTAAATTTGTACTTTCTGTCATCCCTTTGGGCAAAATCTTCTTATTTTTCCTTAATGAACTGCATCCAAATTTCTACTCACACAGTAGTTTTTAAACATCCATATTTCATCATCATCCCTTTCCATTTTAATTTATAACCTTGTGCTTCAGTTCTGTATATGAGCCTTGATGCATTGCTTTAAAGTATCCATTCAAATAAGGCAATTCTAACCAACCTTGTTCTATGGGAAGGATACTCTTACCCCATTTAACTCTTGCCCTCTTCCTTCCAACTCTTTATTATTGTCTGTAACTTCTCTGGTTGATAAAGTATGCTTGCCCTGCATACAACACTAAAGGGACTAATATTTTATGTAGTTTTGAAGTAGTTTTATGATACAGACATGAGATATTGTTAATATATATATATATATATATATATATATATATATATATATATATATATATATATATATATATATATATATATATATATATTCGTTTTTTGATTTAATTAGTGTAAACTTGGATAGCTAATTTTGTTGGGTGACTATATTTTGGAATTCATTTAATTTTTTTTCTGTTTTCATTTATTTTGTTTTCATTAAGCCAAGAGCAGATTAAGTTTGCTGGTGTTAGCATTTATTGTGCTGTATGAAATGTCTTTATTTTCATGTTTTAAAGTTTCTTAAGTGAGACTGATATATGATAACCTGTCTAGGGATTTTGGTATGCCTTATCCCCTGACTCCTTCATTAGCATTCAGCACACTTGCTCAGCCAGGCTTATGCATTGCTGCATGTCTTCATATGTTCATAGGTTGGTACTAGGTTATCGGCTCTAGGGTCTATACAAGCTTAGCTATAAAAATTCCCTGGCTATTTCTTCTCACAGTATTTACTTCCCTGGACCCCTGTATAGCAGGGCGACTGATGTGATCTCTGGGGTGAATGCCAAGGATGATTAGCTTATGGTCAGACCTGACCAACGAGGGGGTGACCATAGGTGTGGAGCATCAATTTCATCATTTTGGGATTCAATAATGTCTCCCAGTTTGCAGTCATCCACAAACTTTGTTAGCCAGAGTCCCTTAGTGTTGGCCTGTACTTCAGAGAAGTAGATGTCAAACAAGAGCAGTCCCAGGACTGAACCCTGAGGTACTCCACTTGTCAGTTAACTGGAGTTGGATTTGGAGTCAGTTACTTTTACAGTGTGGGTTCTGTCAGTAAGCCAATTGGCAACCCATCGAGTGACGTAGGGATTAATGCCCAGCTTAGTAAGTTTATCTATGATTCCAGAGAGGGGGATGGTGTCAAAGGCCTTGGTGAGGTCCATATAGGCTGTGTGGACCACCTCATCCTTGTCCACGGCTCTGGAGACTGATTCAAAGAAGTCAATCAGGTTCAGGAGACAAGATCGGCCCTTCATGAACCCAAACTACATGGGGTCCAGTGTTTGAAGGTTGTCAATGTCTTTGTTTATAAGTTCCATAATAATACATTCCATGGCCTTGCAGATCAGGCTCGTCAGACTGATGGGGCGGTAGTTCCCAGTTTCCAAGGTGGATCCCCCCTTTTGGAGTGGGATAGCTGCAGCTGTGTGCCACTCAGTGGGCATGAAGCCTGAGATGAGGATATGATTAAACATGATTCTTAGGTGAGGTGCCAGTTCATTTTGTAGTTCATGTAGTACACAACCTGGGATGTCATCTGGTCCCATGGATGCTGTATTCTTAGCTTTGAAGAGTGCATTTTTTACCTGTGTGACCATTATTGCTGGAATTTGGCAATCTTTCGGTATTGAGATGGCCCCTTTAGGGGGTGAGAGGGGGGTGAAGTTTGCACTGAATCAATCTGCCAGGATACTGGCAATATCCTTGGGATCAGTATATTTAATGCTATTCTGCAGTAGCTCAGATCAGATATGAGTATTCCCATTTAGATTCTTGATATAGCTATAGAATGCCTTGCGGATTCCTTTGGAATCTTTGGCAATTTTATTTTCGTAACTAGCTTTGGAGGATTTTATGAGGGATCTCAGCTTCTTACTGAGGCTGGTAAGGGAGTTTTTTGCATCCTGGGATTTTCTTCTTTTCTGCAACAGTTTCTTCCTTTTGTTGTAAAGTTTGTTAATGGCAAGGGACCACCAGATTGTCTTCCTTTTTTTTGGAGGAGAGTGTCTTGGTTCTATTGGGGATGGCACGATTCATGCACAAGTGGATGTGCTCATACAATGCCTTAGTGTAGGATTCAGCAGTCGAACTTTCAGTTCCCATCTGCATGGGTGTCATGAAATTTGTCACTTCTGACTTGAGTAGCATGAAGTTGGCTTTGCAGAAGTTTTTTACGGTGTTTTCCTTACTGGGGTGGGGGTGGGATGTGGATGCCAAGGGTGATTAGCTTATGGTCAGACCTGACCAACGAGGGGGTGACCATAGGTGTGGAGCATCAATTTCCCATGATGGTAATGACCAGGTCTAGGATATTGGAGCTCCTGGTGGGACTAAATATTAGTTGTTCCAGCGCGTTGGAATTTATGAATTCCAAGAACTGTTGGGCAAAGGTGTTGGTACACGAGTAGTTTTCCCAGTTAATGGCAGGGTAGTTGAAATCATCAAGTATTAGGGTGTTTGGTTGTATCTTAATATTTTTCTAGTATGTTTAGAAAGGTGTTGTGAGAATCTTGGGGCATGATTGGGGATCTGTAGCAAGCTACGATTTGGATAGCAGTCTTACCAAGTGTTAGTTGCACCTAGAGAATTTCAGACGCAGTGTGTTGGACAACTAGCCTGGTGTTGTGAATATCCTTGGTGAATATGGACACTCCTCCACCTTTAGTATTTCTGTCCTGGTTTGGTGGTCGAAAAGTGTGTTAGGAGTTGTAGCCTGGTATTGCAGGGGTGCTCTCTGGATCCTTAAACCAGGTCTCAGTTACTGAACAGATATCAATGTTTTCCATTTTTAGGAGTGCCTCGAGAGAGTGCATTTTGAGGTTTAGACTTTTAGCATTGAGTAGCATTACCTTCAGAGTTTGCATGCTTGTACCTGTTAAGGTGGTGGTTTTCTCCTTTAAACTTTGCCTAAAAAAGGCACTATATGGGGTGGCAAGAGCCTTAGCCAGTAACCTGAGTCCCAGAGGCGACAGGTGCAGACCATCTCTGGCAAAGCATTATGGTCTGTTGATCATGTCGTCCCAGGCAGACAGATACTGGATTCCCTTTAAATGTCACCAGAAACTTAGCCAATTTTTGAAATCAATCATTTTGTCCTTATACTGTGGTATCATTCTGGGTGAAGGCAAGATGCTACTCAGGGCTAGGGTCATACCTGCCTGAGCCACATGATTCGAGACCTCTTCCATGTCTCTTTTTATGTAGTCCAGGGAGGTACGTCTCAAGTCATTCACTCCAATATGGACAATGACAGAGTCATATTTGTACTTGTGGAGTGACTTGAGTGCATGTATTATGTGGCAGATCCTGGCACCCAACAGGCAGCTGACTGTAATTTTCTCCTTGTTCAGCCTGATGAGTGGGACATCAGTGTGCCTGACTATAGAGTCATCTATGACTAAAGTGTTGGGTACATTGTCTTGCCTTAGGGACTGTTGTTGGGTGGCACACTGGTGTTGTGAGCTATGTGATACTTTGGTTGTGATTAGTATTTGCATTTCAGCTTTGGAGGTCCTTGTTGCTTGGGCAGGTTAATGTTAAGGGCCTCCACATATGTGGGTTTAGTGTTGCTTTGTGTGGGTGTTGGAGGTGCTGGTTTAGAAGGGCTATGTGTTGCTTGAGGTGTAGTTAGGGTGTTAACCTTTTCCTCTTGACTGTCAAGCACAATCTTGGGTGGACAGAGCTTTGCTTCCAGTTTGGCTATGTAAGTGCATCTCTCACAGGTTGTAGTGTTGGATGGTAGGAGGAGAGGGTTGTCTGTGTATATGAGACAATTGCTGCATTGTCCCAGTATGCCCAGATTGACCAGGTGGACAGGAGAAATCACCAGAAGCTGACCCTTGGACATGCCTGGTTTGCTGCTTTTTTTTGTAAAGTACAAGAGCTGTTGTCCCTTACCTTAGCAAGGTACTTTGCAATTATAGGCTGTTTAGTGCCTACAATTACTTTCTCCTTATTAATAAGGAGAGTTGAGTGCTTGTATCAGTTTAAGACTTCCTAGTGCTTTCCAGCAGGTTTTAAAGCAATTGCTAGTCACAGGGATGCTTAAAGGTAAGATGAAAAAAATAGGGTTTATCCTAAATACTGCAGTGTGCACTAGATGAGTTAGATGTGAAAGTAGGTAACTTAAGTTTTACCTTTCTAAAAAGTTAAGTTTTAGTGGAGAGTCACTATTTTTAAAACAGCAAGATAGATTGAAAGGGGGTGGTCACTTTTGTATTCTGGTACTATGGAATACAGTAGGATGGCCAATAAATTTAAATAGTTGAAGGGGAGTGATTTCACAAAATGATAATGTTGTGCATACTCACACAAGACAGTAAAAACAGAGAGGAAATGAGATTTATGGTCAAATTAACATAAGGGGAAGGCAACTAGAAAGACAGTGGTGTTTAAGAACACTGCAGTAACCGGGTGGGAGTGTGGGGAAAAAAATTCTGCCTGACTCGCAAGAGACAGAGCTGTGGTCTCTTTTTTAGCTTTAATCTGCAGTTAAAAGCAGAATACAAGTAAAACACAAGGTAAATAAAACAAATCACAGTATTCAAAATAGAAAAAGGCAATAAAGTAATACAACAAATAAAAAGCAAACTAACCTTTACCTCACAGCAAGGTGTAGCAGAGTCTGGGTGAGCCTTTCTAGTAAAGCTCTAAAATGCTTTATTTTTACCCTTTAAATAGAAGGTTAAGTTCCTAGCTCCACCCCCTCAGTTCACAGATGATTAACCTTAACTGACCTGATTTATTGACCTGTACCAATTTCTGCCTGACTCACAAGAAACAGAGCTGTGGTCTCTTTTCAAGTTTTATTATGTAGTTAAAAGCAAAGTACAAGTAACACACAAGGTAAATAAAAGAAATCACAGTATTCAAAATAGAAAAAGGTAATAAAGTAATACAACAAATAAAAAGCAAACTAACCTTTCCCTCACAGCAAAGTGTAGCAGAGTGTAGGTGAGCCTTTCTAGTAAAGCTCTGAAATGTTTTATTTTACCCCTTAAATAGAAGGTTAAGTTCCTAGCTCCACCCCCTCAGTTCACAGATGATTAACCTTAACTGTCCTGTTCTATTGACCTGTACTAATTTCTGTCTGACTCACAAAAGACAGAGCTGTGGTCTCATTTCAAGTTTTAATATGCAGTTAAAAGCAGAGTACAAGTAAAACACAAGGTAAATAAAACAAATCACAGTATTCAAAATAGAAAAAGGCAATAAAGTAATACAACAAAAAGCAAACTAACCATGCTGCTTACTGAATACCAAAAGGTAATGCAATGTGCACGTGTAGGTGTACACATTACAGTATCTGCATGAGTCCCCCTTTATGTTTTTTTTTTTAAGTAATAGTGCACTTCTTTGATGTATTATAGTCATTTCATCGATGTCTGCTTTAGAATATGTTTGCCTTAAAATATACTTATGTTTTTATTTGGGTCTATATTATGACACTGAACACACAGGTGTTTGAACGTCGTAATATCCAACCCATATGTCCGAAATGTGAAAATAGCAATGCCGCGGAACACTGAGTTTTTTTCCAGGGAAAAAAATTGGTCGGCCATTTTCACAGCTTTGCTATTTCCTCCACTGTGCGCGATCTCGGAGTTGGTATATTTAAGTAGGGGGGTATGGGGGGCGAAGCCCACCACATTAGTATAAGTTTAAAGTGTATGTGTTTTTTTTTGTTTTTGTATCGGGACAGTGATTTTTTTCCCAGGGAAAAAAATCGCTGTTCTGTGAGTTCATACTTCTTGCATTTCAAACTTCCCTGGTTCGATATTACATTATTCGAACACTTGTGCATTCGACGATGTGATATAGATGCTTTTTATTTAGTTTAATTTATGCCAGTCAGAATTGAATCTATTTTATCAGCAATCTTATATTCTAATTAGCTCGATTTGGTAATTTTTATGTATTTATTAAAAGGATGAGTTTAGTTTTTAGTGACTAATTAAGGTGAAAGGTATATTTTGTTTAGTGTGGGTTTGTGTGTATCTTATGCATGTAGTTTGCAAATTTTTTTTACATTGTAGTGAATAGGAAACACAATCAATGATTCATTTGCATTTTTTAATTAATTTAATTTGCATGTTCAATACTATGATATGGTGGGGCCAGCTTTGTTGATCTATACTCAGAACCCATGTACAAAAATGGGAAAAGGTGTTTGTGGATGGATGGATTCTTTTAGCAGATTGATGTCTTTTTGTATTTTGTCATTGTAGATATTCTGCTTGTGTCTGTCGGTGTGTGTGTGTGTGTGTGTGTGTGTGTGTGTGTGTGTGCGTGTGTGTGTGTGTGTGTGTGTGTGTGTGTGTGTGCAATATATAAACTTTTTATTTTTTTTATGTTTTTTAGACAGCATGAAAAATATGACATATTTTATGTACATACTTATTGCATTTTAGCTGTTTTAGTAGTTTTGATTATACCTTCAAATCTTCAGGAAAAATACTGATGCCATCTTCAACGTGTAGTTATTGTTTTTATCTACACAAGGTAGTGTGTATTGTTTATCACACCCTCTGTCTTAGGTCAAAGGTGAGAATAACACAAGGTATATGCACACTATACCAGACATCTTTTTTATCATGCCTAGGTGCCATTTAGTATAGCTAACACTCATTTTATCTGCACATAAATGACTGATAATTTGATGTAATATATATTTTGTCTTATCTTAGCACATACTACATACACCTATGTACAACAATAAAATTAAAGAAAGCTTTTCATTTTGTGTTCAAGTTTCATTTTTATGGTTTTGATTGATGACCTACATCATATAGAGTGGTACACTTGACTATGGGCATACCTTATTGTAAGGCATCATACTGACCATTTTCTGCTTGTGCATTGTGTCACAGTGGGTATGTTACTTACTCATATAGTTGCAGATATGCATATTATGTACTTTTTTCTTGTCTTGTGATTCACCTTGACAGAGCATGGAACTCGTGGATGCTCACACATTAGATGCCAGAGACAAGCACATGCCAGATCACTGCCTGAGTCCTCTGATGATGACCATGACTAAGATGATGATGACAAAGAAGAAGCTGGACAAGCACATGCCATCATCCCTATTGCACCCCAGAGGGGATGCCACCAAGCACTATTACAATACCTAACCAAGCAACAGCAAGCAAATAAAAAGCAAAGCAAGTCACAAAGCAACAACCAACCACCAAAAGAACCACCAAGCTCGAAAGCCTTTATTCCACTGACTAAGCGCTCACACCCAAAAGCTTCTTCTCAGAAGGAGTCTTTTACAAAAACAAGCACATCTTATACTTTCTCAAACCTCATGACATCTACTAATTCAATCAATTAATCAATAATTCAATCTAATTCTTTTTCAAAAAAATGCAATCTAAAAAACATAAATAAACTTTTCAAAATTACACAATTTTTTAATAAATAAATCAATAAATAATGTAAATGTAAATATAGTAGTATGTGTGTATGTATGTATAGTATATATAATTATTATTAATCATCAACCCTTTCCATTTACTTCACATAATTCAAACACCCATTCTATACTTTCCTTAACTTTCCATACTTTTTTTAAATAAATTTAATTAAATTTAATTGTACTCCTTTGTTATACAATACTAGCCTTAAATTTCAAAACTGGTTTTTATAGAATATAATACTAGATATATAGGGTACTTAGTGGCATTAAGTCCAACTTACACATGGTTTCTAAGCATGCTACCTCGTTTCCTCCACACTTGCTTCTACTATACTCTGTCTATAATAGAAAATACAAACTTTTTAAAAAAAAACTTGTAATGATACTTGTGGTTGTAAAAAGCGCACTGTGAGGAGTCTTTTGTTCTTAAGCTCTCTCAGTGCTTAAAAAAAAGATATTTAAATGAATTAAATTTGTGATGTCATATTTTGTGACTTAAGCACTATTACAAGACAATTATCATTAACAGATATGAGCAGCAATGACTGATGTTTTTTCAACACAGATGTGCGTTGATGATGGGGAATTTCTTTCAGGATATGTCACAGTCTATGTGAGAGTCATTCAAGGAAATTGCCCAGGAGCTCAATTGCAATGTTCATCCCCATCAGGTTAGGCCCACAGGATCAAAAGCATTGTCTCTGTGATCCAGTGATGTAATGCTGCCACCATTGTGTTTGCCATATAACTGATTAGACTGTATAGGCACACTTTATTTTATTTTTTATTTTACATTTGTTAACCGGGAAAGTTTGACTGGACATATATCCATTTTCAATGGAGGCCCGGGGAGAAAAGCTCCAATAGCATGTCATAAAGAAATTACACAAGAATATCATACAGAGATATAGGTTCCATAGAAACATAAGTTATGTATAGATTAACAATTCCTTTAGTAAAGTCAGCAAACAGCATTCTAGTAGTAGGGTTTATATAGAATATAAAATATAAACACAAGAAAATGTTATTTATTTATTTATTTTTTTGTCACATTTGTGCACGCATAGCATTTTGCTGCCATGCTTATATGATACACAGCCAAACATGCACTCCATGACACACATTACCACATTAGGCATTCAGTCAACATGCTGCTGTCCATGAGTTTCTGCACTTGATGCATACCATGTGTGCAGATACAATACTCATTACATGTGTGTATATGCGTGTATTCCTATTCATGCAGTATAGCACATTGTTGTTATGGCCAATGCACTGTGGCTGTGTATGTCACAGTTATTGCATTTTGCAGTTGACATGCTGCTACTGCCACAATAGTTCCACAGTATACATGTGGGGGATTGACAGCAACTTGCAAAACACATTTTGCCAATTGTCATGTTGTCACACTGGCATACTGGCTTTGTGTGTGGCATGTATTGGCAATAACGGTGCTATGTTGTATCATATAAATGTGTCTGCTATATATGAGCAGTTCTACTTTACTGAATACATAGACCGCCACTATACCATTCATATATTCACCCTGATACTGCTGATTTATATAATAACATTAAAGTGTGCCTTTCCTTCATCTGTGTTCCATTTCTCAATGCATTCCTTATTCACATAAATTTGAGTATTTCTGCAAATGGTGTAGATAGGCACTGATTTATACCCATATCTCTGCACATATTCCAATTATCAGAGAAACCCCATTGTACCTTGGGACTGTGAGCAGTCATTGATTTCATGTTTGAGTGCTGTAATGTTATTCACAGGACTGTCCTTTGCTCAGTCATACTGATGGTTAGTGATATAGCTATATATATATATATATATATATATATATATATATATATATATATATGTGTGTGTGTATATACAGATATATATTATCACAAGTGTTTATTCCACATGCTCTTGTACATTGGGATGACAGTATATATGTGCATGCGATATCAATTCTTAGCTTGTTTATCTGCCCTCTTGCTGTTAGATGATTGCACAATACTGTGTGTGTGTGTGTGTGTGTGTGTGTGTGTGTGTGTGTGTGTGTGTGTGTGTGTGTATGTGTGTGTGTGTGTGCACATGTGTGTGATTTATAAGTAGCCATTTCTGCTGATGTCGGCAATGCAGTCTGCCCGTGTGACATATTTTAGGTATTCACTTCAATGTAGTTTGGGTTGGCTTCAACGCACATTTGCGATGTGTCCACTTAAATAGTGTAGTCCTTCCTATGTAGCTTTGCTGCCATGTCATTCTTGATGTGGGCCCATGTTGTCCCCCTCCCTTCCCTGTACATATGGTATATATCTTGCACATATGCACAGTGTTTGTTCACCTTCCTTGGAATTCTGGTCCATTTTCAGGTAGTCATCTTGTTAGAAGGTCAACCTGTGCCCACTCTATGGGCATTATACAGATGCAGGGCATATGCATACAAAATGCTGGTTATTGCTTGCAACACATGCTTGTTCTTGTTATACTTGTGTGTTACATATTAACCAGTGTAATTTGTCATATGCCATGTGCACAACCTGATAGCTTTTGTATAGCATTAATTGTAGACTTCTGAATGTATATTATCACGTCACTAGTATGCATGTGTATTGATGTTGCTTTGATATAGTTTCCTGTTAAGCCAATAAAAGTCATAAATATACACCTGTGTGTTGCCTTTGACATGGCATATGTCTGTACCATATGCAGTCCATTAAACATTTGTTTGGAATGTGTACACCTAATTGTGTAAGAAGCAGCAATTGTAGTGCTTCACTATAGTATTGCTGTTTAGCACTGTGTTTGGTTGTTTACCTTTCACATGCACAGGTGGAGGTTCTATTCTTTTCTCTACTGGTATTCTCCAATATTCCATGGGCTGCATTTGCTCATCTGTGCTGTTGCTTGGCTCATAGTTGCACTGCTGACAGACTACTTAGATACTGGATTCAATACCCAACATGTACTGTGATCCATATTTATTACCCTACAACACACAGCTTCCTACAACACACAGCTTCCATTGGTAATATACATCCAGGTATGATGGCCCCACAGTTTGCAGCATGTCATAATGTAATAGTGCATTGGTAGATATGCATTTCTACATTCCACCATGGCTGGTATGCATCCCCACCCTGGTTGTTAACTTTCCATTGCCTATGTTGAGGAGTGTGTCATCTGTGTTCCTTACCTTTCCTTAAGGTTTATTTCTGGCCTCTGGCCTTTGTCTGCCATGTCTTGTGATAGTTGTTATATGTGTGTACCTGATGTGTTACCCTTCTCCTCTTCTTTCCATGTCATTTCTTTTCCTTCTATTCTCAAAAGAAATGGGGCCTATCCCACCCCCCAAAAAAGAATTGCCCATTCTCCTTTGTCTGTCCATAAGACTTTCTTGTTCCAGCATACCTCTTTGGTATCCCTCTTCTCCACCCATACCTCACATCTGCTTTTCTATATCTCTGTTTCCTTGGGTGTGTGCATTACATGTGTTCCACCACGCATGTCATGCACCCATTGTTAGCTACTCTTAGCGCCAGCAAAGTGACCATGATTTTCCCTTTGCCATTATTCATTGTTTGGGTGGAAATTTTACAAATGCCATTGGAACCTATAATTTCCAGCAAGTGTATTTTATAAGTACATGACCTGTGGAGACATTTGTATTTGTCTCTGGGTTTACGGGAGGGATTACTGACGATATGTATTACATACGAATGTCATGCAACCTGCATTGGGATAGTATAATTTCTGTAACTTTGTTAATTTGCATCAAGCTTTATGTAACAATTTTCATAAATTATGGAGTGGCTGTGACTGCTAGACAGGGCACCAATGCTGCTCAACTCTGCTATGAACTGAGATATTCGATGTTCACTGAGGCATATTTGTATATTACAGGCTTATCTGAAAAATTTACACTGATATCGGTGAAATTCCATGAACATTGTGAAATCTGGCCCATAGTCTTATTCTTCAAAATGGTTCAGTATCCTGCCTGGAATGCAGAACACATAATGAGCCAGGGAAAGAATATTCTTTAATTCATTTTTTACATAATTTATTCAATGCACTTCTGGTTCTGATTCCCTGACTTGTAGATTAGCCAGAGATTGTCTTGACATTTTGTTTTCAAACAGCCAAGAACATCCAATGATTTTCTGCGGCGAAAACAACTATTATAGTGAATGTTTCTGGTGGCTGTAACTACAAAAGGTTGCTTGAACATCAGATTCTTATACCGGAAAAGTATAGTTGATGAGTTAAGGCAGCCAAAAGACCTTTGATACATATTTTATATCAATTTTATTGAGAAAATATAACCAATGTCAATATAAACGGTCACATTCAACCACTGCTACTCTGAATGTAACCCTTATCCGATTCAGACAGAAAAACATTTTGTATTGTAGTTATTATGTTTAATCAACAAGCTAAATAAGTACTTGGCTAGCTCCCCTTGTGGGCCATTTTAAGCCTAATGTCCTTTACATGTGACAATCATACCGTGTACTTTATGTCTGTGAGGTAAACACTTTAATCAGTTTGACAGCCTTCCCTGTCAACCTGTAACATTTTCTATAGTCTAATTCTTCATCTGACTGAATCCCTATATAATTTGCAGTAATTAGGAATTCTTGGTACTTCTGCATCCCAAACAAGGGACATTTTTTGAACTTTTCCTTTTTCTAGAATACTGGTACTATTTACTCTCCTTGTACATGGAAGCAATGCCTGGCAATCCCAGGGGATCATATATTCTTTCTCCTGATATTTGCACTCAGTGTCCCATTCCCTTAACTCCTTCCAAAATACCTCTACCAATTCTGCCCACTGACTCATTTCTCATAGTCCATGTCCTTATATCTTATTCAACAATAAATATCTTTCCTTGCTTTATACCATATAAGGCATTTCCCACAGCACAGTCTCAGGCACAGATACACAAATATAAACACTCACACACACACACACACACACACACACGTGCACGCGCGTGCGCACATTATGAGAGAAGCAGGAAATTAACAGCTGTTTTTCCCAGAATGTGGAACAACTTCTAAAAGAATAAGAGGTTTCCCTGACACATAAAAATTCTACTTATTTATTAGAGCACGTCTTCACCTCATTGCATCATGAGTCTGTGATCACTCTTAGCCCCATCTTTGTAATGAGTCACTCAATATACTTCGGTTGATGGTCCTTAGTATCACTCTTTATGTTTTTATTTTATAACCTTTGATTACATACTGCTATGATTTATTAATTCATTTTATTTTGATGGGGTTAATGACTTGTGTATTGGCAATGCAGCTTCACAAATGCAGATTAGTAGCATCAATTTTAAACATTGACCATTCATATGTATACCACAACAATCTCATAGAGAATACCAATATAGAAATATAAATTATTTGACAACATTCATTATTAATTGGTGTGCAATGACAGCCTGTATAAATTATCAAGAAGAATAATTTTAATAATAATAATGGTACAGCTCTTGTAGGATTTTGTTATTATGCTGTTAATATGCTGTGGGTTGCGATTCCTATCTCTTGGGAGCATAGTATGTTAACTTTAAGGATTCATCTAAGACAAAGAAGAGATGTTTGCCCTCGTAATTTAAGGAGAGCCAGTCTGCAGAGATTATTTTGTTTGCTAAGTGAGATTATATCAAGGCATTGTCACAAATGGGGAAGGGGCGATGGGTGACCATTTCCTGATATATATTATTCAGATTTATGATTAATTCCTGAAACAGTTCATAAAGCATAGAGTGCTGCATCTATGTACTCTAAATTTTGTCACAAGTTCAAATGGCAATATAATATTTGAATATTAGCCATTCTCCCCACAGAGTAACTGTTACTGGGAGTAGAACAATACTCCAAGTTTAAGACGCTTCTTGCCTGTGAGTTTATCTCCCCAACTGATGTTTAGGAATTAGAGCAGAGAAGTCCATAAAATCACTATTTGCATGCTTAAGTATAACAAGCTCAATCAATGTAAAAATTGGTCAGTGGGTTAGAGATGTGAATGCCTTTAATACATTTGGAGCCTTTAATATGAATGGTAACTATGAACGATTCCCTTCCCTTCACTTGAGATATCTGCTATTGGAGCAGTGTAAATTCATGGAGGTGAGTACCCATTCTAACTATTATGCCTCTACTTCTGTAAGTTTGGTTTGTTTCTATAAAATGTGGCATCCAATAGGATCAGTTTTGCTGGTTAAGATGTGTGTGCTTTAAAATGGGATTCCATGATGGCAGTAACAACAGAATGATCAATCCAGACTATGATGTAAAATTTTGAATTAATTTCTATAGTTCATATGTACTTGTTTGTTGTTTTAGAAGCCCAGATGTCACTGTGAGGATCAGGGGGCCGAAAATAGGGAACAGGATTAAAAAATGTAAATGAGAACTATGACCTACACATTATATATGGCTTTCTTCCGAGTGTCTTTTCCACTACAGAATGATTCCCATGCTTCCATATTTAAAAAATGTGACTCCCCAGGCTAGTCTAACTCCATCTACATCTTGCTCACTCAGGGTAAACACTCCTCCATTTGTTTCAGGCAGTAGACTTCTCCTTATCTTGCAAGTCTCATTCCTCATATCTCTTCCTCTGAAGAGTTACTGCTCCTTCTGACTATAGATATTTGGTACATACTTTATACTGTTACAATACTATATCATACTGAATGTTATTTGTTTGTATAGTTTAAGGTGTTTCATCTTTATACCTGTATAATGCATTATTTTTCATCCTACTTTTAGTTGTTATTCTTCTGTACCCATGATATTTTACTTTTATTAATCTGTGTTATATGTGGAACTTTTCTTCCTGGGCTTTCACTGAAAAAGGACATGTGTCCAGACAGACTTTCCTGGTAACCAAATGTAAAATAAATAAATAAATAATAAAGAATGATTTAGCAATTGTTCCTCTCCATGGCATTTCTGTACTAGTCAGCTTCCTTGGTCCACAAAATGGCTTAACGAAATGGCATACTTTCTGTAAAAATTGTCTCCCTGCTCTTACATCATTTTACCTATCACGTTTAAATGTTTCTTTGTGATTAAGACACATATAGCAAGCTACATGTCCCTTTTTTGTTATTTTACTAATTACAGGTAATAAACCTATTCAGGCTATATATATATATATATATATATATATATATATATATATATATATATATATAGTGTGTGCATCCTTTTTATACATGCACTATATATTATTGTATTCTTTTCCTCTCCGGGTCCACAAATCTGTTCAGTCCCTTGCAATGTAAAGATGAAGATAGATGATTAATCACTGCAATCAACTTCACTGATTAGCAGAGCTGTGCAAACTATGAGATATGATACACTTGCTTACTTAGGGCTGGCAAATAGAAATCAGGCAGGGCCTCAAACTCAAATTTTTATCTTTTTTCTTTAAAAACAAAAAGCTATGCTGTTGTAGCAATTTCTTTATACTTGTACAAGCAAGTTTCAAAGCTTGGGTAATGAGCATATAGGAACAAATATGTAGCAGTCACTGCAATTCAGGTACTAAACGAATGTTGAACTTTCCAATATTTCTCATTGCCTCAATTATAACTAAATGCAATTGATTTTGACTAGTGGCTAAGGGTGAATTAATCACATCAGATGTGCTGTCAGTAACTTATGGGTAAAAGCAGCCTCCCGAGAAAACAAGATCACATCAGCATGTCTGCCCCATGAAGGCATTCCGAATTGGAAAAAAAAAAAACTTGCTGTACAACAGACATGTTTGGATTGTGTAGAACTTAATGAAAGGATAAAATATATACTTGTTTTCAGCTTCTGCCCATAGCGGTTCTTAAATTAGGTAAGCCTACTGTGCAGTCTCTTTCCTTGGTTGACCTGAGAGAAATTTCTGGTTAAGTTACTTGTTCACAGTTACAACACAGGTAAATGTGGGCTGTGGGGACCAAAACAAGGACTGCTGTAGGGTTTAAGTCTAGCAATACATAGTTTAAACCTTTGTACTAAGCTGTCAGGAATGGGAGGGCGAGGAGGAGGAATTGATTTCTTGTATCTTATCTCAGTTCAAGTTTTGAATGTATTTCGTCTGATTCTTTTGAGGGCAAATGTTCAAGTTCTAATTCTAAGGTGTTGCTAGATTAATCATGTACAGCTTTGATATATTATTCTTGATGTAGACGTAGGAGTTCAGAACCACCTTTTAGAGAGTCCCAACAAACTTGCTTAATTTGAGGTGAATAGCTGTAGGCCTGTTAAAATAAAACAAACAAGCAAATATAAAACTGCAATCATTTCTTCCCAACTTCATTGAAAAACAACAGTTGAGATAAAAAAGATATTTTGTAAAAAGTTGCTTATCTGCTTTCTTACAATGATTTGAGGTTCAACAAACAGTAGACTTATCTCATGACACAGTATCATTATTTCTTGCTTACAGTCAAAACTTATATATTTGTCATTACCTGGCTTCTGTAGATTTATTTTGTGGCAAAACAGCAGTTACAATACATTGAAGAAACTGACATGGAGATTCATAAATGCATTAAAAGCCACTTTACTACCAGTATAGACAGAACATTGTCAGAGCTCATATTAAGTAGACACTGACCTGCTCTGCATTCAGCATATATACATATCTATCTATAGATAGATAAATAAGGGAGTCATTCATGTGTTCAAACATTCATTTTGTCTAAGGTTCAAAATGGCGAACAAATGCCAGCATTTGTATCTAGGAGTTTGCAATACAGCTGGAGTACGGATTTGCCCTTTCTCCACTGTTGTGAGATCTCAAAGTTGGTATATATAAGTAGAAGAGGGGTGTGGGGTTTAGGGGGATTTGACCCATCCCCACATAAAGCATTTTTTTTCTTTTTCAATTACATGATGTTCTATCTTTTAGGATTGATGTTTTGCATTTTTGAACATTGCAGTTTTCAACAAAACACCAGGCATTTGTGTGTGTGTGTGTGTGTGTGTGTGTGTGTGTGTGTGTGTGTGTGTGTGTGTGTGTGTGTGTGTGTGTGTGTGTGTGTGTGTGTGTGTGCACGCACACATACACAGACACACACACACACACACACACACACACACACACACACACACGCACACACACATATATACATATATATATATATATATATATATATATATATATATATATATATATATATATATATCTATATATATATAGATATATAGATATATATATGGGTCTACTTTGATTCATCGAATACTCATTTCATTGAATTTCAATTCACCCTCAAAAAATCGCTGAAAGCTCAAATCACTGAAAACTCATTTCACTGGATCACATTTCACTGAATGTAAGTACTGTTGGGCAAATAAAATGTATATGTCCTTTTCCCCACTGTAGTGTGATCCTGGAATTAGTATATATAGTTAGGCATATGTGGAGGCTATGCCACCCACATTGGGGGGTGTGGGTGGCATAGCCCCCCACCTACTTAGCTTTTATATTTATGAATCTCATTTAACTGTGCTCCCCACACCCCCTAACTATATATACTAACTCCGGGTTCTCACTACAGTGGGGAAAAGGGCATATATGTTTTATTTGTCCAACAGTACTTACATCCAGTGAAATGTGATTCAGTGAAATGAGTTTTCAGTGATTTGAGCTTTCAGAGACTTGGCATGAGTGTTTTGAAATTCAGTGAAATGAGTTTTCAGTCAATCAAAGTAGATATATATATATATATATATATATATATATATATATATATATATATATATATATATATATATATATTTTACAGTCAAAAGGGCAACATTGCCTCGAACATGGCAGGAGTGACATTTGGAATGTCGACATTCATGTGTACACAGGGCAGGGGCTTACAGCATGGTTGTCAATGGAAGATTTAAACTGTAAGAATGACAGAAATTGTCGACTTTGTTGTGTCGACCATACAATCTACTTAAGTGATTTTCGTGTTTTTGATAGTAAACCTATTTATATATATATATATATATATATATATATATATATATATATATATATATATATATATATATATATAAACTGCTATGGAGTGACATGCATTGCTCAGTACACCACATTACACCCTTACCATTAGCTTAAACCCACTTATTCCTTTACTGGCATAAAATCAGTAGTCAGTACTTTAGACACTGATGTGACTTTCTAACTTTTTGCAAAAATTTTCAATGGTTCTTTTCTCACTGGAACATCAGACTTAGTTTTCTGCTCAGTGACTCAGGGAACAGGTCAGGACCGAAAATCAACTCATAGTCTTCAACTGGTATATCAGCACAGTTGTTGTGTCAGCCAACAGATGAAGGTTTATGTCATCCAGACTGGCAGTGTCCTTAACAATTTCTTGTGTGGAACTGTATCTCATCTAGGAAATCCTTGTTGTTTTCCTTTGGACTCAGTACAAAGCTGAGTCTGTGTTGTGCAATATAATTCCTGAAATTTAATTTGGAACTTCATAAATGGTATCCCAGACATATATTATATTTTCTATACTGAATGAGCTGTCCTTTGCATGCCTGTCATAATGAAACTTCTGCCAGTATTGTTATTTTGAAATGTCCCAATAAGACTTGGACTGGGATTTGAAAAGTACTTGCATAAATTGCTGTGAGCAAGAAGGCCAATTTTAAATAAAAGTGGAAAATGCAATTTGGAGATGTTCAGCTGCAATGAAGATAGATGTCATTATCAATTAATTTACATGTCTCTGAATCACGCGGTTACCACTAGTGCTAATCAGCCCTTTGTTGTCATAATTTCCACTGGCAGCCAATGCATCATATTGGCACATACGCTACTGCCATTCACTCTCCCATACACATGCACACATTCAGACACACACACATACACAACCACACACCATACCTCTCTGATGTCCCTGATTTTGCCTTTTATATTTGCCCTATCATTGTAAATCACAGACAATTGCAGTCAGTCAGTGAATAATGGCAAACAGAGTTTCATGCTTCTTTTTGTTCAGAAAATGCATTGTGATGCTGAACCTGTTACTATATGATGAATATTTCAGGTGAATTACTATAATATTTAACATTGTTCCTGTTTTGGACTCTTTGTTCCACCAATATTTATCAATTTTCCCTGAATCCACTAAAGGCTAAACTTCCCAGTACTTATCTGCAATGCAGTTTATCCCATTAAAAGTAATGGCTTTACATGGCATTTTGGTCACGATAATTAACACTACTGGTTATACTAATTCATTACCGTAGGCGTTTTCTGGTTAAATAAGTCATCTCCCCAGAGTGCTTCATTAACGTTTATCACAGCCATGGAGATGGCCCTCTGTGGTGAGTGTAAAACCACTGTGCTGGGTCCTGTCTATGAATCATAAAGTGCTACCAGCAGTGGTTTTCCATCTATGTTGGTGCTTACTGTGGGTGATGGGTCTTTCTGAATCAAACCTAGTCTGAATCTGACTCACCTATTCAAGGACAGCTGCATGGGTGTCTCTTCTGTAGTACAGTTCGGAGATAGTTTATATTGTAACAGCAAATGCAAAATTTTATTTTCAGTTTTCAACCTGGTATTAAGATGCTTTCTTCATACTCACCTTGAAGATTTGTACAAATGTCTTTGTTAACCTACTTCTTGCTAGATACCCTGGTATACTAATGGAATTCATTACTACATTTTGTTTATTTAACAAAATGCTGATTTTTATTCTGATGTCCATTGGATTCTGTTGTTAGTAGCAATATGTTCAGGTAGGCTATATGCAAAAAAAGTACCTTTGGTTTCATAATAGTAACCTGGGATATGTTATCAGACCCCCAAGACACCTCTTTACACTCGACACATGCATTTAGCCCTATCATGAATACATTATTTATAAAGGTTCCTGTAAAATCACTGTGTAACCTTTTCCAACATCCACTGGGAAATGCCTATGAGTGTGAGGGTGCTTATCCTGTTATTTTCCCTTCCATTTGACTTGGCAAAAAAGCCTTGACTTTTTTCACAGTCTCGCCCTCTAGTTCAAGTAACCAGACTGCCTTCTAGCTATTTCATTCATTTTAGCAATGCCAGGGTGACCTACATGTAACTGTTCCAACATAACTTTTCTTTTCTCACAGGAAACAATAACTTGAGTCCCCCATAAGATTGTTATCTGCATTATTTGTAAAATGAGAGTTGACCAGCCTCCCATCACAAAACTTAAAACTTATGATAGCCCTTCATCAGTTTTTGTTACTTATGCTATTAGGAGTGCTTTAAATGGAACATTCAGAAAGTATTCTTCAGTCAAAATAAGCACATATTGTGGAATCCTTTCTGTGGCATTATTTGAAATCAAAGGTAACAGATCTCTGGAGATGTAATCATTGCATGAGTCTTAGAATAGCCATACTTTATGTGATAATCCCAGGATGGTGGTATTATTGTCCAGCTGCTATCATGGTAGGCAAACTCTTGTACTCACCAAGTAAAGTAAATGAAGGTTTATCCTCAGTAACCAACTTAAATTTTCTACCACAAATATATTCATGGGATTTCTTCACTGCAAAAATTAAAGCAAATGCTTCAGTTTCAACCTTCCCTCAGCAGGGCAAGAGCTCTTGATGTATCTACAGTTGATTTTTCATCTTCTGAAGGCATGGCACAGGATGAGGCATCGATAGCAAGTTATACTAGTGAATACCAACACCACTAATCAAGTCAGCATTTCCTAATGTATTCTGAATGCATTTTACACAAGTAATTTAAACATCTGGGTCACACCATCTTTCAGCAACACATGCAAGAAGCTACTTCTAACCCTGAAACCTACAACTCTTGTCCCTGACAACTTAACATCTGAATATTGTACTTTTCAATATATTCATAAACAACACACGTGTAGCAACCAAACAGCCACCACCACCCAATCTCCGGATGATCCAACACTCATCTGCTCTGCAAAACAACTTAGATAAACTAAAATTGCTGACCCAAGAATCCTTCTCCAACCTTGAGTCTTGGCTGACTGACTCACAGATATTCCTTAATCTTAAAAATTCCTAACCTAAACCGTTTACCCCAAAGCAACTATCTGATCACAAAAATTACTTTTCAATAATGTTCCCAATAACAGTAAAACAGAACTAATAAGTCATACTAGGCTTCAGGGATTAAATATTGATGAAAACCTACAATTTGACCACTACATAAAAGTAGGCTATAAGGAGAACCCACCAAAAATTAGATGGCCTGTACAGGATCAACCATACCTCACAGATAATATCATGAAAAACATTGCTTCTGCTTTCCTCATATGAACATTCCTATATGAAGCTTCTACTGATTAACCTACAATCCACTCAACTCACTATATTAGACAAAAGTTGCAATAAAATATTCACCACTACAGATTTCATGAACTAGAACTATACATCTCAACCTGCAGACATTAACAATAGGTAGAAAGGCCCTTGAGAAGTAGGCACATCCATCCACAAAAATCTGGATATCTAATTAGCATACAATTTGAACAGCAAATAGCACACAAATCTTCTTGCCTCTAGCAGGAATATGGGACACTACTCAGAAGCATGTTTAAAAACAAAAAGTGACAAAAATGGTCAGTAAGACAACAGCACATTGTTCAAGAGACAATGTAAAATTTGTAGACTTTAGTTAATTGTATTGCACAAGCAAATGCTCTAGACTAAACTGTATTCTCCACCACTGTACTCTTGGGAGAACACTTTGGTCCACTGACAAAACATAGTCGATTGTAATCAAATCAAATAACACTGCAGGTGACTCCAATACCCCCTTCTACATCTCTAAAGTATGGAACTCCATTCCTTTCACTCTTAGAGTAATAGAAAATTCAAAGTCCTTTAAACTATCACAAAATAAGTACCTAATGGATACATAGATATGCTCACGCACAGCTCCTGGATAACCAACCTCCTCACTTAACTTTTATCTGGCACATATAACTGCAATCTCTTTACTTTACTGATAAGCAACGTCTATATCCTTCCATATCATGTTATGGGTCAGTCTCTATTTTCCCCTCGCAATTCTCTGTAATGACTACTTTAATGCTCAACTTCTCCTCTCCTTCCTACTTTCTCTCCCTCTTTTCTCTTCCTTTTTGCTGTTCTTCTCATCATTAAAGGTTTGTTGTATGATTGTTTTGTAACCAGTAACTTCTGCAATGCTACCAATTTTCAGTGCTACTACTTGTCATCTACTTTGTATTTACAATTATAATAATTTAAATGTACCTTTATGCATACAATGCATATATTCATAAAATGTTGTCTTGCATATGGAGCTTTTTTCCTGGGCCTCAGCTGCAAAGGTAGGCTTCTTGCCTATCAGACTATACATTACACTATGACAAAATAAGTACCTAATGGATACGTGGATATGCTCACGTACAGCTCCTGCAATCATTGTAATGCTATGTGTTGCTGAGATGTTTAGTTTTTATCCCCAGTAATCGGCATGTCATGCAAATACACATTCATATTCAAAACCTTGAATACATTTTTCATTATTCTTTAAATAATAGATGGTAACCTGTTATACACTAACACATCTCTGTGCACATCAGTCATCATAAACTTTATAGAATCAGTATTGAGTAACATTGTTGCTAAAGGATTCCTTACATTCCATCAACTTAACCTAATTCGAGTTATGCTTTTTCGAAAATCCAGTATCGAAAAGCAGAACTTGAAAACCATAAAATCACAAAAAAATATATTTTTTTCTTTTTTTCTTTTCTCTTTCTCTATCTCTCTCTCTCTTTTTTTCCAATCCTCCATGTGGAAAGTCCAGCCCTCAGACACCCTAAATTGTATATACCACACATTATATATACAATCACAGCACAGTGTAGAAAAAGGAAAAGTCCCCTGGAATAGGACTGCTGACATACAATGCAACGCACTGTAGTTAAATGAACATCAATATTGTTTTTTTCTTAAAAAAGAAGGCTGATATTTGTACAAATCCCAAAAGAGCATAAACTCCAAAAAGAGTATTGAGAAACAGTTTTTAAGTTTGTTTTAGAAAAGAAAATTCCACTACTCAACATGGCCATCACTTCTTTTAATAGAGGGAATGGATATATCTATGTTTGAAGCCTGATAACAGTCAGTTTACAATCATCACATATTTAAGTAAGCAGTACCTTTCACTCAAAGTTTATCTTTCATATTTTACTAAACTGAAGGCAAACATTTGTTTTACTTTTTTGCAGTATACTTTAACTGTGGTGGTGGTGCTGCGGTAGCGTTGTCACCTCACAGTAAGACGTTGTCCTGTTCGATTCTCAGCTAAAGCGTCTTCTGTGTGGAGACATGCGTGAATGGGCGTACTTTCATTGAAGGTTGTGCGTCAGAGCTGACAACTCGGCACGTAAAAATCTACTGCCAATCATTAGCGGACCGGAGTTCCACTGTGGTGACCCCTAACCGGGAAAAGCCGAAAGACACAACAACTAAAGACATAATTTCTAATGAGAAACACAAACTCTTCCCTATAGATGCCTTAAGCTCTACAGCAGAATTTTTAAGCATGTCTTAGAAAACTATATCTGAAAAAATTATTCAAGTATAATGGATACTGCTGTACCTCAATTCATTTTATGTCTACTTTTTATGTTTTATAATAGATGCATACGGCGGCAATTATCTCATTCACATGCTTCTTCATCTTAATATATATATATATATATATATATATATATATATATATATATATATATAAAACACCATAAATGTAAAAATCTAGTACACCTACCTTAAACTAGTGTTTATATAACACTGCATACCCCATTCATGGCTTATAAATATTATAAATGCAAATAATCAGTTGTGTGCTTAGCTAAGACTAGTGATTTCACTGCATGTAAACTCTTGCATTGCTTTTTGTTAATATCATGTGGTTCATATTATGTTTATTGTTTAACCTTGTGGAGCTTTTCTCCCTGGGCCTCCAGTGAAAATGTGCTCACCTGGCCCAGTGGACTTTGCCAGTAAACAAATGCAAACAAATAAATAAATATATATATATATATATATATATATATATATATATATATATATATATATATATATATACATACACACCCTGGGATTCAGCAAGCAGCCGTGCAGGGACCATTCCTGTTCAGCACGGCAGCGCACTATGCATATGTATGAAGGCACGCTGCCATGCTCTAAAATGGACATGGTTCCATGTACGAGCGCAGGTGTGTGTGTGAGAGCAGAGCTCTCACAATATACACACCTCCTGCACTCCAGAATTGCCAAAATCTGGTCAAAGCCATAAGGGACAATTGTCCCTACCAAGACAAATGTTGTCAGAATACCACATGTAGCATAAGCACATAGTGCACACTTCCCAACCGATTAGAGTAAGGAATGTGGACAAAGCCAAAAGGGACAATCGTCCCACAAAGCAGAAAGTTGATAAAATAACAGGTTCAGCATTAGCAGGGATATTTTGAAGGGTACAAATAAAATAACACAACAAATATATATTTTTTTATAAATGCAATAAAGTTTAAGTGTAGCTGTGCGGGTGTGCCCGTTGCTTAGCTGCGCTTAGTCCAGCTTAAACAGCACAAGAAGTTAAATAGCAAGAGACATCCAGCATAAGCAGTGTTTCAACAGTGGTGTGGTTAGACTGTACGCTTTACAAGCAGCCATTCTGGGTTCACTCCCCAGTATGATCAATTTGCATTTTACATGTGAAAGTAGTACATACACATTTATTTTTATAATTAGCTACTAAATAACATATATTTGTTAACCAGAATACTGTATTAGGTCCAGATTTGAGGTGTCAGTTTAATAAAGTTGTGAAACCCCCATATAAACACAAGTGCACCATACAGTATAGTCACACATGAATAAATGTAATGAAAGCACATTGGGAGATGTCAGGGACAGTAAACAAATTTATAATATGCAATGAATGATGAATTAATGCCATACAGCAGATAGTCTATTAAATGAAAAATAAGCAATGCTAAGCATTGCACAGCTCTGCTTACCAGGTGTAAACATAGTGTAAATATGACTGCTAAGCAATGAGTAGCCTAGCTAAGTGGATTTGCCCATTGGTAAGCAGTGCAGAACCTGCCCCTTAAGCGCTGCCAACCTTAGCTAAGCAAGTTTGTCCATAGCTTAGCTTAGCTCAGTATATTTAAAACTGTCTAATCACAGCAAAGGATGGGAAATCAGCCGCATTTAAACCCCACAGGTGGGAATACAGCTCATAACTGGTTGCAGCTTCCCACTGTAGGTAGTATGGCAGGAGTTTGTGAGGGCATGAGCTTCCATGCACAGCGCTGGGGCATACAGGAGTCCAAGGTCATGGTAGGACTCCTGGTATAAAAGCATGATGACAGACTGCTGCAGGGCCAGTACCAAGGCTCCCAATATAAAGCGGAAGCCTGGGACCATCTCGCCCATGATCTCACCAGCACCACTAGTATCCCTCGGACTGGTGAGAAGGTCCGGCACCACTATGCTGACTTGAAGCAGAGAAAGATGGAGCTCTTGGACGAGTGAGTCCAAGAAGCAAGGCAGAGGGGTGATGTCACAGCAGTGTGTAAGTACCCATACCAATAACTGTTTACTAATGTCCAGCCTGTGTATATGATGGATAGGTATGCCTAAATATTTCTCTATTTCCCTTACAGCTGCAGCTGAGTTGGCTGTGAATCATGAAGCCCAGGCTACTAGGTTGCAAAGGCTGCATCACAAGGCTGGTGAGTAACAATCCTGCTTGTAGTAGCCATACCAAATAAATATAAAGTAGTAGAAAGTCACCTGGCAGTATAAAAACTGTGTATGGGTTGTACTGAATAAACCAGGCAATAAGACAGTAATAGTCCCATATAGGTCATATTTAAATAAAGCTGTAACTGCCTGGCAATAAAGCTCTAAATCCTGGACTGGTTGTGTTTACTCTGGTATTGTATGGCATTTATTGTTGCATTCTCTGAATAGTAATGTTGTGTTAACCACTGTTACCCACACTATGCTACATAAGAAAAATGTCTAGGAATATCTGTACAAGACTGTTGTTAGTACAAGATCAAGAGAGACTTAGACAGAAAACACTAAAGGGATAGACAGCAATATCCAAATAACACACTTTGATGAAACTTAAATTGTTGTATTTTAAGCAGACACAGCCATGGTTCGAATCCTGGGAGTGATAGCAAGCTATCTGCATAATCATACCTCTCAACAGTACAGAGTTTTTCAGAATGTCCAGATAATTGGCTCATATTTTCTGCCTGTTCCTCAGTCCCCCTGGCAAATCAGTGGGATGATCACAGAATTGCAGTCACTAAATAATGATATACATTTGATTTTCAGACCACAAAACCTTCAAAAAGTGTATATTAAAACAAATCCTGTCACTGTAGCAACTCTCCAAGTTTATGAGAGCAATATTCAAAATGTGTCCCAATTTGTAACCCCATGTTGTCAAGCTTTGTCCAGAGTGTGTGCATTAAGAGATTGAGAGGTATGTTCATAGGTTCATAGGTTGGTACTAGGTTGTCGGCCCTATTGCCTATGCAAGCCTAGCCATAACAATTCCCTGGATATTTCTTCCCACAATATTTACTTCTCTGGGCCCCCTGTCTAGCAGGGCGACTGACATGATCCCCGGGGTGAATTTCCTATCTCCCATCCAATCATCAAGGTTCCTTTTGAAGAGGGCCAATGAGGCGCTCTGCTTGACATGTATGGGCAGTCTATTCCAGAGTATGATGAGACTCTGGGTCAGGAATCTATCCCTCCAGCATGTTTTGTTCATTGTGATGACAAGGTTTAGATCCCTGGAGAGTGTGGCTCTGAGGGATTGGGATTTCTTTAAGTGGAGCATGTTCAACAGCTCAGGGTTTGGCATGGCCTTGTATGTTAAGCAGAGATCGCCTCTGAGTAGACGATGTGCCACAGAGTATAGCTGGAGTTTTTTTAGATGGCCAGCATATGACATCTGCTTTAGGTCTGTGATTCTTTTAGTGAGGTATTTCTGTGGCCTTTCCAGCTGTTGCAGATGTCTTGTTAGGTACATACCAAATGGGGCATTATACTCTATAATGGGTCTAATGAGGGATGAGTACAGTGGGACAATGACCTCCTTTTTTCTGGATGAAAAGCCCTTAGTGATGAGGTGTGCCACATAGGAGGATTTCCTGACTGTTGTGGCGATGTAGTTATCGAAAGTGAGACCACTGTCCACCTGTGTCCCTAAGTCTCTCATCACACTTTAGATGTTTAGCGTCCTGCCACCTATGTGGTAATTCATGGGTACATGTTTATTTTCCAAAGGGGATAACTATACATTTCTTTGCATTAAGCTTGAACCCATGAATCTGGCACCAGGCATCTGTTTATGTAAGGCCTTTTTGTAGAATATCCACATCATTTGGGGATTCAATAATGGCTCCCAGTTTGCAGTCATCTGCAAACTTTGTTAGCCAGAGCCCCTTAGTGTTGGCCTGTACTTCAGAGAAGTAGATGCCAAACAAGAGTCATCCCAGGACTGAACCTGAGGTACTCCACTTGTCACTTGTCTGGAGCTGGATTTGGAGTTGGCTACTTTTACAGTCTGGGTTCTGTCAGCAAGCCAGTTGGCAACCCATCGAGTGACATAGGGATTTATGCCCAGCTTAGTAAGTTTATCTATGATTCCAGAGTGGGGGATGGTGTCGAAGGCCTTGGCGAGGTCCAGATAGGCTGTGTGGACCACCTTACCCTCGTCCACAGCTCTGGAGACTGATTCAAAGAAGTCAATCAGATTCAGGAGACAAGATCGGCCCTTCACAAACCCAAACTGGGTGGGGTCCAGTGTTTGAAGGTTGCCAATGTTTTTGTTTATAAGTTCCATGATAATGAGTCCCATGCCCTTGCAGATCAGGCTTCTCAGACTGATGGGATGGTAGTTCCTGGGATCCAAGGTGGATCCTCCCTTGTGGAGTGGGATAACTGTAGCTGTGCGCCACTCAGTGGTCATGAAGCCTCAGGTGAGGCTATGATTAAACATGACACTTAGGTGAGGTGCCAGTTCATTTTGTAGTTCATGTAGTACACAGCCTGGGATGTCATCTGGTCCCATGGATGCTGTATTCTTAGCTTTGGAGAGTGTGGTTTCTACCTGTGTGGCCATGATTATTGGAATTTGACAATCTTTTGGTATTGAGATGGGCCCTTTTGGGGGTAAGAGGGGGGTGAAGTTGGCACTAAATCGATCTGCCAGGATATTGGCAATATCCTTGGGATCAGTATATTTAATGCCATTCTGTTGTAGCTCAGAGCAGATCTGAGCATTGCCATTTAGATTCTTGACATAACTATAGAATGCCTTGTGTTTGTCTTTTGGAATCTTTGGCAATTTTATTTTCGTAACTAGATTTTGAGGATTTTATGAGGGATCTAGGCTTTTTACTGAGGCTGGTGAGGGAGTTTTTTGCATCCTGGGATTTTCCTTTTTTCTGCAACAGTTTCTTCCTTCTGTTGTATAGTTTGTTTATAGCAGGGGATCACCAGATTGGTTTCCTTTTTTTGGGGAAGAGTATCTTGGTTCTATTTGGGATGGCACGATTCATGCATGAGTGGATGTGCTCGTACAGTGCCTTAGTGTAGGATTCTGCAGTCGAACTTCCAGATCCTATCTGCGTGGGTGTTGTGAAGTTTGTCACTTCTGACTTCAGTAGCATGAAGTTGGCTTTGGAGAAGTTTTTTAAGGGAGTTTCCTTACTGGGGGTGGGGGGTGTGGGTGGGATGTGGATGTCAAAGCTGATTTGCTTATGGTCAGACCTGACCAATGATGGGGTGACCACTGGTGTGGAGCATCTATCTCCCATGTTGGTAATGACCAGGTCTAGGATATTGGCTCCCTTGGTGGAACAATGGATTAGTTGATCAAGGGCACTGGAATTTATGAATTCCAAGAACCGTTGGGAAAAGGAGTTGGTAACCGAGTAGTTTTCCCAATTAATGGCAGGGTAGTTGAAATCACCCAGTATTAGGGTGTTTGGGTGTATCTTAATATTTTCCAATATGTTTAGAAAGGTGCAGTGAGAATCTTGGGGCATGGTGGGGGATCCGTAGCAACTACAATTTGGATTGCAGTCTTACCTAGTGTTAGTTGCACATGGAGAATTTCAGATGCATTGTGTTGGGCAACTAGCCTGGAGGTGTGAATATCCTTGGTGAATATGGACACTCCTCCACCTTTAGTGTTTCAGTCTTGGTTTTGTGGCCGAAAAGTGTGGTATGAATTGTAGCCTGGTATTGCAGGGGTGGTCTCTGGAGCCTTGATCCAGGTCTCAGTTCAGGTATGTGCATAATATTAACTAAGGATCTGGGAATATGTGTAGAAACAGTCAGGTAGTGTTAACAAACATTCCCCCTACAGGTCTGTCAGATAAGAAAACTGTAACTGCCTGCCAATAAAGGTTTAAATCCTGGACTGGTAGTGTTTACTCTGGTATTGTATGGCCTGACATGTAGCATTCAGTAACATCTGATATCAGAATAGTACCGTTGTGTCAACCACTGTTTCTCACACTGTGCTACATAAAAATATGTCTAGGAATGTCTATATAAGACTGTTGTAATTACAAGGTCAGATTGTACAACCAAGAGAGACTTAGATAGAAAACACCGAAGGAATAAACAGCAAAATCCAAATAGCACACTTTGATGAGACTTAAATTATTGTATTTTTAGAAGACACAGCAATAGTTGTAATCCTGGGAGTGGTAGTAAGTTGTATGAATAATCATACTTCTCAACTGTACACGTTTTTTTCAGAATGTCCAGATAACTGGCTCATTTACTGTCTGTTGCTCTGTCCCCCTGGCAAATCAGTGGGATGATCTCAAAATTGTAGTCACTAAATTATTACTAAATTATTAAATACAATTAACCTGCCTTCTTTTTTTATTTTTTTCTTTATTATGTATTGTACCTGTATGTTGTATTGTACCTGTATTTTACACTGTTATGATTTTTGTCCTTGCTGAATACTCTGTGTTAACCTGTAATATGCATTGTATATATCACTGTTGCCGTTAATTGTTGTTTTATCATTTCTGTCTTGGAGCTTATCTCCACTGGCCTCTACTGAAAATGGACATATATCCAGTTAGACTAGCCTGGTCAACAAATGTAAAACAAATAAAATAATAAATAATGACATACATTTGATTTTCAGACCTCAAAATCTTCAGAAAATGTATATTAAAACAAATCCTGTCACTCTAGCAACTCTCCAAGTTTATGAAAGCAATATTCAAAATATGTCCCTATTTGTACCCCCATGTCGTCAAGCTTTGTCCAGAGAGATTGAGAGGTATGTGCATAATATTAACTCAGAATCTGGGAATATGTATAGAAACAGTCAGGTACTGTTAACAGACATTCCCTTCACAGGTCTAACAGGTAAGAGATGTAGAATTTAGCTATAAGACAGGTGAAGCATACACTGTGGACAAATATACCACTGCCCAAACCAAGGTCATAGAGTATTGTAATAATATTTGTACAGTAATGATTAGAGAAATGATCATTAAGGTTGTGAGTACTACAAGGATATATAAGTTGTTAATTGACATCTCCCCCCTCCCCACCATATCTGCAACAATAATATAAATACACAAATCAATGGGTATGTTTACACCAAACCTACTGTTGGGACAAATGTCCTATTGTTCAATAAATATTTAAATGTGTTTCTATTAATTTTCCATGTTGAAATACTATTATTGGTGGCCTGTTGCTTTCAATGCAACCTGCATGTCATTCTAATGGCCACTGTGGTTCCATATATGCATGTGTTCTGTTTACTATGCAGCTGTTCCAAATCTGGTGTTTTGGGTTAATGGGAATATCTATGCATGCTGTTATAAGTAGTCCCGGATTGTATGTATAAAAAGTTGAACTGCCACAGTAGAAGGAAAATTCTTTATTGCAAGGACAACGTGAGCACATTCATGATCTTCCAGGTCACTTCATCAGACTTAGTAAAACATCCCATACCTTCCTTGATATATATACTTTCAAAGTAACCAATCAGTTAAGACAAACAATTAAATATTTATATCACACTCAATTAATTTAAAAATAGTAGAAAAAACATAAATAGACATAAAACTGTTAAAAACAGTATGCACGTTCAAATATGAATTCGTATAGAACCCTGCTCTGCCCCCAAATTCCACCCACCCCCAGTATGCCTATTTTTATTCTTTCCTTTCTTCACCCAGCCAGCCCAATTACCCAATAGTAGCTCTTCCAACATTACTCCACCTATTTACAGCCATCGCACTTAAAGTCCCCTCCATCTTCTTATAATTCTAAGAAAACCTTTATCTCTTTCTCAAACCCTCTCTTCTTCATAGCCATTTCTCTTCTCCAAATCTATACCTATCATTCTCCCTTAGCACAGATATGCTCTCCTTAATTCTCCACACCCTTTGGGCCCCCTGCCTCCTCCTTGTATTCCTAATTCCCCTATGCTATGCCAACTCATATTCCTCCAATGCTTGTCCAATATTACCTTTAACAATAACTACCACACAAGCCCACCTTCACCTTCAACCCTACTCTCATTTCCATTCTATCTCCTCTTCCCTTATTCAGCCTAACACTCTGCACCTATTCCACCCTAAAATCTTCTCCACCACAGCTAAGATATTGACACCTAAACTAATTTTAGATTTTCCTAAACTCCTACTTTGCAAACTTAAATGGCTAAAGGTTATTTCCTTTAACAACCTAGTCTTAGCTGGTGATATCCATCCCAACCCTGGTCCTAGTCCCTCTATTAACAACACCTACCCCTTATCTCCTTCTTCCCCCCACAACACCCTTAAAATCTTCACTATCAACGCGCTGAGTCTTAACAATAAAGTTAACCAATTTCAAGCTTGGCTAAGCCATAACCAACCAGACATCTTAGCCATCTCCGAAACTTGGCTCAAACCCCATATCTCTGACTGAAATCATGCCCTCAGGATTTCATACTCTCAAAAATGACCGATTAAATAAAAAAGGTGGTGGCATGGCCTTAGTCTACTCTAACCTTCTTCCCTTAATTCCCCTCCAAATTCCAATACCTCAATTTAACAACACCGAACTTATAGCTGGTCTACTAAAAATGAATAAACACAAGAATATCTGCATCATTGCCCTATATATCTCACCTGGTAACAACATCTCTACCCTCGGAGATATTCTCCTATGGGCTTCAACTGAAATTAACTATAAAACATACATTCCAGGGGATGTAAATATTGACTGGAATAAAGTCAATAGTTCCTCTCCTTCCCTATCCATTAACCTCTATAACTTTACTCAAGTAATCCTCTCCATCACCCAACCCAACAAAACAAATCCCCCTGGATCCACTATTGATTGGATCCTAGTCTCCCATCCAAATAAAATAACCAACTCTGGCACAATTCCTGACAACATTAGTGATCACCTCCCAGCTTTCATTCATCGTTCAATTTGCTCAACCCCAAACTAGCATCGATACATTTTCACTCACAACCTCAGTAGCTTCAACCCCACAACTTTTTCAAATACTTTCAAACAAATGAACTGGCAAATTCTAAACACCTTTCTTCTTGACAAAGATATAGACTACTTTAATTCTGTCATTCTAGATACTCTAAACTCCCTAGCCCCACTATGAAACAAAAGGATAAAAACTAATACAGCTCCTTGGCTATCCAAAGACACAAAACAAATTATGCATCTAAGGGACAAATTATGGTAGTTTTACCAAAACAATAAACTGCCAATACCTTGCTCCAATACAAACAACTCTGTAACCTTGCAAAACAGATAATCACTAAGGACAAAAAATCCTACTTTATTAAGCTCCAGTCCAATAACAATAAACCCCCAAGCAATTCTGAAAATCAATAAATTCACTTCTCAATTCAGGCTTCAAGAATAACCCCTGTCCTGACCCAAGTAAATCTGACCTCGAACTAGGCTCTGAATTTAACTCATTTTTTCATAGAAACTATTTCTGACCTGACCAAGACTTTCCCCAGCAACAATCCACCAGTCCCTCACTCTTCTCCATTTAACTCCCCCAATAACCTCCCCCTTATGTTCGAGCTCAAACCTGTCTCCACTAACTTTATAAAAAGACTTATGTCCAAACTTAAACCTTGCTCTAATGCTCCTGACAATATTTCCTCCTCCTTCCTAAAATGTGCTGCTAATGGTATAGCTCTCCCAATCAGCATTGTTAGTAACAGATCTATATATGAATCATACATCCCCAAACTCTGGTGCTCAGCTTATATTATTCCTCTTCACAAGGGTGGCAAAAACACCAGCATCTCAAACTTCCACCCTATTGCACTGCTCTCACCAATCACCAAGATCCTAGAAAAGTGCATTCACCTCCAACTTATGCCTTTCCTGACCCAAAACCATCTTCTTACACCTACCCAGCGAGGCTTCCACCCAGGCCATAGCACTGTAACTGCTCTACTCTCTTTCCTAGAAACGGTCAATCAAGCCCGAGATTCAGGACACTTAGTCTCTACTGTTTTGCTCGATCTGTCTAAAGCTTTTGATACTGTTTCCCACAAACACCTTCTCTATCATCTCTCAAACCTACATCTCTCACCAAACACTTTATCCTGGTTCTCTAGTTACCTGTCAGACAGATTGCAGGCAGTTAAATGGAATAACTCCACCTCTTCCTTCTTACCTACCCCAACTGGCATACCACAGGGATTCATCCTTGGACCTATGCTTTTTAACATCTTCATCAATAACTTTCACACTGCTATTCCTGATGCCAAAATCATTCAATATGCAGATGATTCAACCTTAGTCTGCTCTGCCTCTAACCTGTCTGAATTGCTCACTAAAGCCCAAACTGCTTTTTCAACTACTGAAAATTGGATGTGCCAAAACTACCTCTCTCTCAATGCAAATAAATCAAAAATTCTACTATTCCCTCCCACAAAGACTTACTCCTATGACAAAAATGCTTTCAAAGTCCTTAGTCAAACCAACTCCCCTATAGAAGTGGTTCCTTCTGCTAAACTACTTGTCGTTACTATTGATGAACACCTCAAGTTTGATATCCATATTCAACATAATATAAAGAAAACCTAGCAAAAGCTAGGTATGCTTTACAGGAAGAATCTCTCTCTCTCCAACTCTACTAGGCATACCCTGGCCACTACTTATCTTCTTCCTTCTTTATTATATGGACCCCCTCTCCTAACTAACCTGTCCTCCTCCATCACCTCCAAACTAGAAAACTGCTATAATAAAATCTTCTAATTTGCCACCAAATCCAAAAATTCCACACATCACTGCCTTACCTTACAATCTCTGAAGTGGCTAAAACTCACAAACTACCTAAACTACCTCCAACTCACCACTGCACACAGACTTCACCCAACAAAATTTCCAGCTCTAACAAATATCCTTCCCCCTTGCACCCCTAACATAACTCTTAGATCTGAACATCCAAACTTAATTTCTATCCACAAACCCAAACATCCTGCTTACCAACTTTTCTCTTTCCCAATAGGCAAGAGATAGAATTCTCTCCTTTCCTCTCTAAGAACTATATCAAACTCAGAAAACTTCAAAACCTAGCTTTTCAAACACCTGTCTACTAAATGGAAATGTACTTGCCTTCACCCTACATAATTCTATCTAAGTATATGCCCCCAGGAGGTTTTCTCCAGATTCCTAAGCTCTCTATAAGTCCCATAGCTATTTTCCTAATGAGTGGATCTAAGCTCTCTGCAACTCATATAGCTACTTATCACACAATTCCAACTTTATAAATATTGTAAATAGTATCTCACTTTAAAAAAGTGCATGTAAAGTGTTTCATCATTTACTTTAAAAGTGTGTATGTAAAGGGTTTCCACACTTACAACATAAGAGTGTTTGCTCAAATGAATCCGTGTAGTACAACCCTTAAGATCAACCGCAATGAATTTTGTTGATTATGCGTGACATTGAATGTACATATTTGTAACTGTTCTATGCAATGTATGTTTTATACTTTTGTATTTTTTGTATCTTTACTGTGTTATGTATCTTGGAGCTTTTCTCCCCGGGCCTCCACTGAAAACAGGATATTTGGGCCCAATGGACTTCCTCGGTAATCAAACTGGAAATAAATAAATAAAAAATAAAAAATGTAGAAAGGAATTAGTGCTTTAAGGCTCTTGCCTTTAAAAATGGTTTCAAAGAAGTAGTTTCATTAATGCCTGGGGGTTTGTCTGCATTTAGTTGAAGAATCCATTTTTGCTCAGCCTCTTCTGTTCTATTTCTAATGTCACCCTCTCTGATATTTTCTTCCAGAACTTCTAAAACTAAAAATTTTAAAAACATGGTGTATCCCTTCAGCTTCTACATGTTTAGCTAGGACACTACTCTCCTTTTTGTTTACTATGTCCTTCATATGTTCTAAAATCCATTCTTTGAGTATTCTATTAGTCTTGCCCACATAAAAAAAAAAATTTACAATATTGGCAAAAACTAAGATAGACTATATTGTTAGTCCTACAATCTGAATAGAAATTAAATTCAATTCTAAACTTTTGCTGTGGATGTACAAAAGTGCTGCATGAGAACATATACTTACAAGCTCGGTAGCTCCTGCACATATAAAGATGAATAAGTTTTGTTTGGGAGGCATTATTTTACAATTGGTGTATATAAACTATTCTTGTTTAACATTATAGCTTTATTCATAGTAGTATTGTGCAAACAACATATTTTTATTTATATTTATTTTTTATAAGTATGGGATTGTTTATGATGCCATTATTGCTGATGTCATTTCCTGCTGAAGTTATTGCTGAGGTCATTTCCTTTTGGAATATTTTAAATTGAATGTTTAACTGTTGTCCTGTGTCTGAAGAAGTTGGATTACTTGTTCAACGAAAGCACTTACATAAATATTTTGGATATTATCACCGGCCTTGTGTGTTCTATACACATACATACACATATAAATATATAAATACTTATAGATATGTATAAAAAGACTATATATAGAGGGTGCACAGCATATCAAACAGCCATTATTCCTACAGTTGCCACCTTTTCAAATGGCCAGTGTCTGATTCTTTCCTACAAATGAGAATTATTGCTTGAAACATATACCCACACACAATGCAAAGGACAGGACTCCACACACAAGTTTGCATACATAGAAATATTTATTTTTGTACTATTTCTGTTGTTTATGCCATTTCTTATAGCAGTTAGGTGTGAAATACATAATAACTGATTAATTAAACTCTCAAACAAAACATATGATACAGTAATCTGCAAACATAACATACTTTGCTGTCTAGGCTAAAGCCTTCAAGTAGTACAACAGCAAAAAACACACTTCCATTGAAGATAAGAATCAAGCAAAACTTAATTACAGATGTAGTTCAACAACCTTCAATTACACTCTGTACTCAACCCCTAGGGGGAAAGTATTAGTTGTCACAATGAAAATGTATCTGTTAAATAACAATGTTTAACGTAAAACATCACTATCACACTGACAAACAGAACTGTGCGTAAGACAGCAAATTCTAGCCCACCACTGTTCCCATGGTGAAATGTATGAAAATGTACAGCCATATACCTTAACATTTCTTATTACTGATATCCCTCACATGTTGTAACAGCCTAGGTTAAAAACATTTAATATCCCCTCTCCCATAAAATGTCTTACAAGGGCATATAACAGTGTTCTCTGTACACTGACCTCCGGAATGTACATGGTTATACATGTTTTGTCCAGTTGTAGCCCTCATATATATGGGCCCTACTCCACAATTTGTGTAGGAGTCCACAACATCACTGGAATGATAGCAGGAATGTCAGCACTAAATAATGATAGGCTGTTCCCATCAACCTCTTACTGCATGACATCTGGACAAAGCCTGGTATATAGGTGGAGGACAGAGGCTGAAACACAGGGCCATATTTGAAATATTGCTGTTATACACTGTGAAAGTTGCTGGTGTTACAGGATTGGTTGCAACATACCCATACTAAGGAATATGAAGTCAGAAACACAAATGGATGTTGCCATGTACTGATAGCAATCAACGGAGAGAATGCCACTGACATGTCAGGGGCAAGACCTGTGTGGGGAACAGACAAAACATAACAGCAAATCCTCTGGCCATCATGTGGATAGGACCACAGTTGAGAGCTATGCAGACAGACTGCATTCCATGCAAAATAGCATGTACACACAAACCCTGTAAAACTAGCAGCATTCAATGCATATAACAGCAATACTCACCCACTGTCCCTAGCTCTGGAACCTTATACAAACATGTAGCTGGCCTGTGTCCACAAGTCCTGTTGTAAGAGGTATTGCTACCTGCTGTCTGTAACACCTCTACCCACACACAGGAAGGATGTCTTCCATACAGGAAAGGTAAAAGGACAATGCCCACATGATGTAGTCATTTATAGTAGTGGGTTGCTATGACAGTGGCTATTGGAGGAACTACACAGCTGGCTGTATGCAATTAGCAAGTGGGGAACACCAATTGATGCAGAGGTCATCACCTGATCATGAGTATCACCTACAAAAGCCATGCTGCAACCTATTCATACCAGCTCGATCCCTGTAGTGGAGAGAGAGAGAAAGATAATGAGAGAAATAAAAAAAAGCAAAAACAAAAATAATACTAAAAAACAAAAATAATACTGAAAACAAACAAACAAGGCAGACAACCAACTGGTACACAGAAGAGAGCACAATAATAAAACAGGTATGTGAAACATGTCAGCATGTAATTGAATGTGTTACTTGGTCTGTAATAATGGGATAGTTGATGTTGAAAGATTTATATTTGCCATCAAGACTTGCTGTAAAGATGTCCTGCTGAACAAGTGCTAAGGACATAGCATCTGGCCCTGTGGGCAGTGGGCCATACCTGTCAACTGTGCAGATCTGCACCGAATGTCAAGATTTAAGCTATCATAGTGTTTGTTTGGTTCCTCCAAACATCTATATTAGTCTGGCAAATAACTGAAGGTGGAAGTAATGAAGTCATGACAGACACATGAGTTTCAGACCCCACCACATTCAGAACAGTCATGGTAATGTGAAATGTATCATGCACAAACTTCATAGGTTTGTAATAGGCATCTCTATGATCTGTCCCTATATACCCCCCCCCCTTAATGTTAGGCTTTGTCCACATGTGATGCTCTGTTTTGTAGCAAGGCACAACAGTTCAACTGTGAAGGAAGGAGGTTCAGAATGTTGATCTGATGTCTGAATGCACTCTCTCTCTCTCTCTCTATATATATATATATATGTGTGTGTGTGTGTGTGTGTGTGTGTGTGTGTGTGTGTGTGTGTGTGTATACACACACACACACACACACACACACACACACACACACATATATATATATATATATATATATATAAATACATTTTCCCTACTGTTGAATGACTGTGCTGCATGATATGTTTGAGAAAACATCACACGTATCTGCAGCTCAGATGGCTTACGGGTAAATTGCTTTGGCTATGGTGTGCAGGATCCTGGGTTAGACACTTGCAAGGGCTGATCATTTTTTTGCTTGGCAGAATAAGGGCTGTTGGATACAGAGTGATTAAGGCACTTTCAAGCAGGTGTAAGTGGGTGCGAAATGGACAGTTATGTATGGCGTGAAATTCTTTTTGGGAACAGATTGCCCTTTTTTTTAAAGTGAGAGTGGGATGTTGGGGAAGGATAGTAGGTATATTTGGGGAGGTAGGTTGGGTCGGAGCACAGACAAGACAGACAAGACAGCATACAGGGGCAGTATATGACACATGTGGGGGTAAACACCTTGGATGGGGAGAGCTTTTTAGAAATAAGAAGCCCACGAGCCCCAAATAGAAACCGTGGGACTGAGGTCCCCACCCATGGGCAGTCACCACTGCACCTTCATGGCCCTGAAGGTGGCTGTGCTGGGGGCTGAGCAGGAGGGGCAGGCTGACCCTCTAAATGCACCATGAGGCCCTCAAGCTGGTGTAGAAGATCTCCCTATTCTCTACAGAGCTCCCTATGCACCAGACCCTGGAGCTGACTTCAAGTGACAAGATCCTGTCTGTGCCTGCTCCCAGGGGGAGATAAGCCCCATCTCCTGAGGTGGTTCCATCTGAAGATAGTGCAGGACCAGTAGATGAGGAGCTCCTGGGGTGGGTCCCATACATGCTGGGGCCTGGTGCCACAGCCAGATGAGGTGGGAGAGGTGGGTCCACTGGGAACAGCCTTCCGAAAATGCTATTGTGTTGTAGTTTTAGAACATATGTGGGTTAGTAATAGTCAACACAATCCAGCATTAGTTATAACAGCATGCATAGATATTCCTATTAACCCAAAACACCAGATTTGGAACAGTTGCATTGCAAACAGAACACATGCATATATGGAACCACAGTGGCCATTACAATGGCATGCAGGTTACATTGATAACAACAGGCCACCAATGATAGTGTTTCAACATGGAACATGAATAGAAGCACATTTCAATATTTGTTGAACAATAGGATATATGTCCCAAAAGTAGGTTGATTTGTGTGTTTAGATTATTGTTGCAGATATGGTGGGGGGGAGAGAGATGTCAATTCACAACTATTATATCCTTGCAGTATGAGGTCCTCTGATGTTTTTTTCCTGTTTATGTCTTGCAGGTACAATGTCCCATGAATGGCTCCCTGCATATACACCCCAGGAAAATGATGTCATCATAAACTTCATTGTACTACATCACGGAACCCTATTTGTACACAGGGCCCATGATCTGCATGCATATGTCAGATAACATAGTCTGTTGCTGCAATGTAGTAAGAAACAGCTGTGCTTAATCTCTAGTATTGTGAGTCGGTACTGTTGATGTACTGAAATGTTGCTCCAACCCTGTACCTGTGCCGCAGGTGTGGCTACTGACATACATCTCTCACACAACTATGTAGGTCCCTCTGGTATACATCTGGGGCAGCAGCCTATAGCTGGTGAGTATGGAGTTGTTTTGTTCAGGTTTGCCAATACACCGGCCATGTTATGGCCATGGTATTTTCCATGCACACATTTAACACACCTACCCATAATGCATGCTGTACATGTTCACTTATTGTTGCTGTTAACTGCATTACATCACATTGGTTCTCATGGTGGCATATCTGAAGGGAATGTGCAGTATACCTAACAACCTGTCAGTACAAGATGTGTGGACAGAGATGAACATACTGGTGGGACAAATGGCCTACAGTAGGGACATGTCTGAAACATTACCCTTATATAGTTGCTACAACAGTGTATACACCACTATTACAATGGCAACTGTTCCTGATTTACACAACAGGAAATCACAACACCACATTCCACACCTTTTACAACCTGTAATGTGATCCTAACATGAGCAATGAATGTGTAATATGGAATCCTATGTTGTGAGCACACACTCCAAATAACATATTGTGGAAGCAGCTTTTGAGGTACTGACAGCATTCACTCTTCTTCAGTGCACACCTTCTATGAAATACAGGGCCTCAATGTCACACCAAGTAATGGTCTGCAGTCCAAGAGGTATGTCCATGACATTTGCCAACTCGCCTGCAACAGAGGCAGCCGTGGCTTGCACACATCTTACAAACCATGGAATGGATCCCATATCTGAAAGGTAGCACTCAGGAGTGGGAGAAGTAGCCTTACCTCACCATTGCATATACCATGACAAACAGTGCAGACAGTCATGTATGTGACTATGAAGTATGGGACAACATTAATGTAGAAAAAAAAACAGATGCCCATCAAAGAGAGATGACAACACATGTTGCAAACTCATCACAAAGGCTGCCCAGAAACATGCAGCAACACTGAGAGACTTGCAGGAATGTCTAGTAAGTAATGCTTGTGCAGTACCTGTGTTGAAAATCACCTGGGATCTGCATAAGTGTGGCCTATGGGTTAGGGTAATCAGATGGAAGAGTTGTTCCACAGGAAACATCATCCAAGGCTCTCTACAGTTAGCATATGCATAACATCAAGACTCCCAGAGGCATGTGTTGCAATGTGTAATAGTGTACTGAGACCATGGCTGAAACCTACAGACAGTATTAATAAAGATACATGCGGTGCACAAGCAACACCTCACTCCACCTCAGGCCCACCATCCCCATCTTTAGCTTGCTGGTGCCAGTGCACACCTTTAGGTTTGCTGTTCATTAGCAGGAACTAGGCTGGTAGACAGACATTGTGTTCTGAATTTGGAACACTGCAAAATGACACTCATGCATGACCCATAGTTGCCAAGCTTCTGCAATAAGGCTGAGGATGGGGGGGGGGGAGTGTAATCCTGAAACACAACAGTGAACTGAAGCATACATCCAAAGCTTGCTAATAATGGCTGTATCTGAACACAGTCAAGGTCATGAATTGTGCCAGACATAACCCTGACTCCACAACAATAGTGAAGGCACTGTGTGACCTCCAACAGCTGTGCACATGAGCTGACCTTGCAATCCAGCCAAGTTTGGGGACATTTGTAAGGCAGAGTGACCAAATAATGGCAAGTGAGGATGGGCCATGCTAGTATACTCCTTCCAAGAATAGTGACTGCTGTAGTTCACTTAACAGGTACTGCAACTAACCATTGTATTAAGGGTGTGTACACTTATGCAACCCACATATTGTATGCATCTCAATCAGCATCTGCATGACTAACACATGTGTTTGATACTGCAGTTAATTGCACAGGTCATATGTCACATATCAGGTGTGTGTAATGTTAACATATGCAGTATTGTGGTCCCATTGCATATCAAGGAAGAGGCTAGCATGTCAACAAGGGTGTGTACACTTCTCATAGCTACAGTAAGTGTTGAAGGTTGTCAGTGTAATTGGATTTTATTGCTCATACATGCACAGATGATGATGATGAGATCAGCAAATCAGAGATTAGGCATGAACTATTGACATCTGTCCTCATATCATCCCAGATATGTGTAAGACAAGCACATAGGGGCTGTGGGCAACAAAGCAAACAGAACTGCCACACATATACACATTCAGGAATGGTGTGTACACTCATGAGGCATGGTGCACGGCAATACATGGGTGCAGTGTGTTCCAGGGGAAGGGGCATCACCTACTAACACAACTCATGCATCGCAGAGATGTATAATGTTGGTAACAAGGATTGAGTATAGCTGCAGTGCATGCTGTTGAGTGCCATATGTCATGCATGTTGACTGTTGGGTAATGAGAAGTCTGTGTAATATCTTTGTGCTACCTCACCTGTAAGTGTATGTGTGTGTGTGTGTGTGTGTGTGTGTGTGTGTGTGTGTGTGAGTGAGTGAGTGTGAGTGTGTGTAGAGATAAGCAATGATGTGCAGGTCTTAAATTACATTTTTTGTTTTCCCCTCACAGGTGGTGAGGTGGGTCAGGGTCTCTCCTGCAGGCAAACTGATGTTAGTGTCCATACAGACTCTGACAATGATGATAGATATGGTGAGGCACAGGCAGGGTTGTCAAGGGCTGAAGCTGTGCTCTCCGGTTGACATCCCACTTTTATCCACCCCATCCCCACACACAGTCACAATGCCTATACATACCCCATCACCAGTGGCCATAGATGAGTGACAGTTGGTGTGTGGTGGCATGGGAAAGGACAGTGTGGTGACTATGGCAAGTGCGTCTGTACACAGCAGCCATAGCCAGATGACCGGCGAGGTACCACACAGGCAGATGTACAGGGGTGCTCATAGGTGGGCTGCTGGCCATCATACACCTGGCAGAAGTGCCGGGTCTATATCAGAACATCGAAGTATTAAAACTTCAAATGTTCTGATATCGAACACTATTCAGCGAATGCTAAGAATAGCGAAGCTGCAGAACAGCAAATTCTTTCCTCGGGAAAGAATTCAGTTGGCCATTTCTGTGGCTTTGCTATTCTTAGCGCTGTGGTGGAAAGTTACGGGTTGGGTTCAGGTAAGTGTGCGATTGTTTGTACGTTAGGGTTAGGGGCTGTTTAAGTGAGTTAGGGTTAGAGCGCGGGTTAGGTGAGTGTGTGTTAGTGACAGACCCTATGGTTAGGGTTTGGGTTAAGGTAAGTGGGTAGATAGTAGTGTATGTTTAGTTTAGTGTAGCGTTAGATGTAGGAATTGAAGTGTATGTGTGTGGTTGCTGTTTGTTTGATGTGCTTGTGCTGTGTGTATGTATTTCGGAGCAGAGAATTTTTTCCATGGGAAAAGATTTGTTGTTCTGAATGTTCGATATTTTCATGTTTAGTTGTTTTGGGGCCGATGAAATAGCGATCGCTATTTTCATCTTTCGATAATGTGATATAAACACGAAGTGCTATAGCAGGTGTCACCAGATGCATGTTCTGGCCGTCATGGAGGCACGGGCACATATGGAATGTTACACCAGAGGGCTACTCATTCTACTGTATTTGACAACATCTGTGAACTTGCAGGTGCCCACCATTATTTTGCAGAGGTCCTGGATAGACTGTTGGATGAGATGGTGGGAATCCTCGACCGTGTGGTGTCTGTGTTAGAGCATATGGTGGGAGTAGGGCATCAGCCACATGGACATAGGTCAGCAACACCAACAGGTGGATGTCTACATGGATGTGCAGCAAGTCACAGCTGCTCCCGTAGTGGCAGTGCCAGCACCAGCACTGCAGGGGGTGCTGTCTATGTGCACGTGGTCCTGGCTGGTCCCAACAGGGACTCGGATCCATTGGACATTTGTTATCATTAGGGGAGAGTAACATATCTGGGCTTCTACCTGGTAGTGCCTGTGGGACCCCTGGCAGGCACAGTTCTCGAGTCCGTGGCCAAACATGGTGAACTATACACCCTGCCATGTACAGTCTGCAGCTGTCCAACAAACCCCTGTATAGGGCAGACACATGGCAGAACTGTGGATTAGGGTTGGCAACAGGTACTTCTAAGGTGGATGATATCTGCAGGACTGCTAAAGCCAGGCTCTGAGATGTGTACTGGGTGTAAATGGGGCCAAAATCTTTGAGGTACACACACAAACACTTGCCTCAGAGGAGATTCAAACCCATACCTGTGTAGTTACTGCTATTACATTATTCAGCGTTTATGGCATGCGCCATGGAGCTTGCATGTTGGAAAGCTCTCCACAGGTATCTTTGAAGGTGACTAACATCAGAAGCAGTGCTAAAAGAGGGGTAAGGGGAGACTAGTACGTGTGAATGTCCATAATATCAGGTATTATCAAAGACACACACACTCTCTCACACAAACACACACAGTTTCACAGTTGCCATGTCTGGGATTAGAACTCATACCTAACTAGTATGTTATACTATAGCATTAAAACAACAAAATATACACCAAGATCTTTATTAAATAAAGCTTTAGGGTCTACACCCTTCAGCAACACAAACAGGTGGATGTCTACATGGATGTGCAGCAAGTCACAATGAATCAATAAATATAATTTTTTTTTATGTGCTACTTTGCATATATTTATTGATTCATTGTAGCTTTAAATTTTTATTGTTAGGTGGGTTGAAGCATGTGATTTTATGTTCTCCTATTTAAATGATGGTTTTTTATATGTTAAGTTATACTGATGAAGGGTGTAGACCCAAAAGCTTTATTTAATAAAGATCCTGGTGTATATTTCGTTGTTTTATTCAAGCAGTTGCAGTAACACCTATTGCTGAATATACTATAGCATTACACAGTTATTGCAAGCACTAGGGAGCTTATAGGGCTGCTCCTTTTCCAAAGGGTTATTTCAAGGTGACTGACATCACCAGGCTTGCTAGAGTAGGGCAATGGGAGGTGTATGACTGTGAATGGCCTCAAAATTATCCATTTCCACAGACACACACACACACACACACACACACACACACACACACACACACACACGCAAACACACGCACACACACACACACACACACACACACACACACACACACACACACACACACACACAGTTTCACAGTTGCCATGTCTGGGATTAGAACTCCTACCTAACTAGGAATGTTACACTATAGCATTATGCAATTATCACAAGTGCCACAGAGCTTATGTGGCTCAGATTTGGCCAGATGGTTATTTCAAGGTGACTGACATCAGCATGAGTGCTAACATGGGCTGTGGGAAGTGCAGTGTGTGTGAATGGGCCATAAACCATTTCTCTGGAAGCACACACATAACACTCAGTTTCACACAACTTTACATTTGACAGGACTGGGTATACAAGTGCTAGATGAATACTGATTTGTACAATGTCTACAGTGATTGACATCAGCATATCATGTGATATTGGCCAATTGGATGTGTGGTGGGTGGGACAGGCCTCATGATGGAAATCTCTCTGTCACTGTCTGTCTCTCTCTTCCCCACATCTCTGTGTGTGTATGTTTGACATATTAGAGTGTGTTATTCTGAACAGCAGGGATATGACCTGTGATAAACCTGTGGCTGATGGTGGGGTGAGCTGAGTGCATGTGTGATATGGAAGCTTCTTGCAGCTGACTCACAGATATACCTGGGACATTCCCCTTATGCTGCCTTGTGCGGGGACATAGGCAGTCTCTCATTACTTCATAGCTGTGCCTTTTGTGGTCTGCCAGTGATTGGTCAGACTACATCAGTATTCCATATTACACAGAAAACTAATGTGCTGCTAACCTGCATGTACAATTCCAAAGTTGTGTGCAGTTGACAGTTAAATTTTATTTACTCTGTCTAGGGTACTTCCACCTGTGTACTGTGTGTATGTCTGGGCCCACATTCATGGCATGTCCATCTTTCAGATGCTCTTTCAGATGGTGACATATATTGACATATGGACAGTGAATATGGATGACTGCTGAATTGGGTATTGCTGAGATGCATTGTGGTTGGCACTGCAGTTGTTGGAACATGGCCCTGTCATCAACAGTACTGGTCATAGGCCACCAAGACACAACCCTCCATGCCTACACGCTGACCACTTCCACACAATATAGAACACACAACAACCTAACACATGGACCCCTGCATATTGTACACATGCAACAATATATCCTGTAAATTGGGTCAGCTCAGGTAATCTGTGCTCCACTGTTATTAAACCCACACGTACATGTTACTGCATTTCTACATAGTATTGGGGGGGGCACACCTGATAACTGTAAAACATTTGCAATGACTGTACTTGAATTTTCAGTACTCTGTTGGCTTCCATTTCATTTTGTATTCTGACCTATCATGCAGACTAGAGGCATATCAGTAGAGTACAGATCTTAGGCTTTATTGACCTACATTTCAGTTTCAGACTTCTTACCTTTCAGAACTAACATACAACTGCCAGACCTGTTGTAGGCTGTCTCTGTAGGTCTGGAGGGGGGCTGTTCACCATTGTCATAATTTGGAGGCGTTAGCACAGCCTTTTCCAAAGGGTTATTTCAAGGTGACTGACATCAACAGGCTTGCTAGAGTATGGCAATGGGAGGTGTATGACTGTGAATGGTCTCAAAATTATCCATTTACACACACACACACACACACACACACACACACACAGATACACACTTTCACAGTTGCCATGTCTGGGATTAGAACTCCTAACTAACTAGATATGTTACACTATAGCATTACACAGTTATCACAAGTGCCACAGAGCTTATGGGGCTGAGACTTGGCCAGAGGGTTATTTCAAGGTGACTAACATCAGCATGAGTGCTAACATGGGCAGTGGGAAGTGCAGTGTGTGAATGGGCCATAAACCATTCCTCTGGAAGCACACACACAACACTCAGTTACACACAACTTTACATTTGACAGGACTGGGTATACAAGTGCTAGATGAATAATGATTTGCACTATCATGTTACACATTTATCACAAGCACTACAGACACTATAGGGCTGAGGGCTACCAAAAGCAATGTCTACAGTGATTGACATCAGCACATCGTGTGATATTGGTCAATTGGATGTGTGGTGGGTGGGACAGGCCTCATGATGGAAATCCCTCCGTCACTGTCTGTCTCTCTCTTCCCCACATCTCTGTGTGTGTATGTTTGACATATTATAGTGTGTTGGCCTTGGATATGTGTGAGCATTCCTATCCAATATGTGTGCAAAGCATGAATGGTGTGCAATGTGGTGTGTGCACAGACATCTGCGACTGACAGATATGTATAGGCCACTGTTGTTGTCAGACATGGGCTTCATTTCTCTAAGTGTAGGAGCATGCTCAGTATGACCTTCTGCATTGAGTGTTTAAATTCATTACAGGTAGGTGTACTCCAGTCCAGGATTTGGTGTTTTACACCTACAGCTAACGACCTGTTTCTGCAGGATGTCTATAGATAGGTTGACAATATGGAGTTACAATAGGCGAAAAATAGTGGGATACTGTAACTATTGCGTCTGTGCTTCTTGTGTTTCATGGTTGATGTTAGCAGAGATATTCAGACATATGTACTGTTTTACACTGTGATGTATTATGTCATCAACTACTGACAGGTATACTTATTTGCTCACAGTTATTTCCTGGTAAATACAAGATGAATGAAGCTGTGTCCAGTATTGTGGTATGCAGCCTATATATTCTTGCACACTCATACCATTCTGGAGGGGTAGCTGCAGACACTTGCTGAAGGAATTGTGTAAATGGTTCAGCACCTTGGTACTGTGGTGGCTGAGGATCCCCTGCCTGTAAATATATCGATATAACAGAATGGCCATATCCTGCTGTGGCCATACCTCTCAGCTGTACAAATTCAGCCAGGTTACCCAGAGGCAGAGGTCATATATCTGGTCAATTTCCCTTCACATTGTGGTTTACAAGCAGGTTTGTAGCCACCCATTACTGGGTTTGCAGGCAGGGGTAGTATGGGCACACATCAGAGTTTCAGACTTCATACACTCCATGACATTCATGCATCTACACCCCCCCCACTCTGTTCTTCTATCCTCTTCCTAACATTATGCGAGCGATATCTGAGAAGTATCTCTATAGTTGTCCTTTCATCCCAGCGATATTTCGGAATTGGTCCACATTTCGTGCAGTAGGACATGGTGAGCATGCTACTAGGATTTGTCAACATGGCCTTGCATTTGTGTTTTGTGGACTGTGTTATGTTGTTAGTTGGGACCCCATGAGATAACATATATTGGCAGTACAGGTGAGGCACAGGCCTTTGACAGAGGACTGTAGGGCATTTGGTAGTGATGCAACCATCTGTAGCAGGTCAGTGCATTCTGTCACTCCTACATTCCCAGGCTGCGAGCCACTGGATTCCCCTGGGTGACAGGGTAAGTGTGTGAGGTGTTAATGGCAATAGTTCCTGTCCATATTAATCCATTGGTCTGGATGCTGGCAGGGTGATGCTTACAGCTAGGGACACACCTGCATGGGACACCTCTTCAGCATGCTTCATTCTGTGGGTATTCCCATACAGAAGTGGGGGTCATGCTGTACTTATTCCCAACAGCAGGGATATGACCTGTGATAAACTTGTGGCTGATGGTGGGGTGAGCTGAGTGCATGTGTGATATGGAAGCTTCTTGCAGCTGACTCACAGATATACCTGGGACATTCCCCTTATGCTGCCTTGTGCGGGGACATAGGCAGTCTCTCATTACTTCATAACTGTGCCTTTTGTGGTCTGCCAGTGATTGGCCAGACTACATCAGTATTCCATATTACACAGACAATTAATGTGCTGCTAACCTGTATGTACAATTCCAAAGTTGTGTGCAGTTGACAGTTATATTTTATGTACTCTGTCTAGGGTACTTCCACCTGTGTACTGTGTGTATGTCTGGGCCCACATTCATGGCATGTCCATCTTTCAGATGGTGGCATATATTGACATCTGGACAGCGAGTAGGGATGACTGCTGAATTGGGTATTGCTGAGATGCATTGTGGTTGGCACTGCAGTTGTTGGAACATGGCCCTGTCATCAACAGTACTGGCCAGAGCCACCAAGACACAACCCTCCATGCCTACACGCTGACCACTTCCACACAATATAGAACACACAACAACCTAGCACACAGACCCCTGCATATTTTACACATGCAACAATCTATCCTGTAAATTGGGCCAGCTCAGGTAATCTATGCTCCACTGTTATTAAACCCACATGTACATGTTACTGCATTTCTACATAGGATTGGGGGGGGGGGGGCACACCTGATAACTGTAAAACATTTGCTATGACTGTATTGGTATTTTCAGTACTCTGTTGGCTTCCATTTCATTTTGTATTCTGACCTATCATGCAGACTAGAGGCATATCAGTAGAGTACAGATCTTAGGTTTTATTGACCTACGTTTCAGTTTCAGACTTCTTACCTTTTAGAACTAACATACAACTGCCAGACCTGTTGTAGGCTGTCTGTGTAGGTCACCATTGCCATCATTTGGATGCCTTACCACAGCCTTTCATTATGGTCATCTACACCTGTCCTACTGGCTGAGGCTGGTGTTGGGTATGTGAGCCTCACTGACATGCATGTCTGTGTCCTATGGACGCACATTTGGGTCACCACATGTACTGCAGTGGGATTTGTCACCATGTCTAGTACTGCCTACTTTGTTGACACCAATATTTGATATGGATTTCATGCTGCCCATATAGGTGTCCACTATATGCTGCCATCCCATTCAGCCACCCGATTCCCTTTCATGCTCACATCCATACCATAGATACAACTAGCAGAACATACTACTTCATTCAGCAATTGATAGGAAGAGTGACTTACCTTTTGGCTGTGCCAGTATTGAGGATGGTGCTGGAGGGCTGACTATGCCGGATGCACATAGTACACTCCCTATACATGGTAAAGCACTGGTAGTGTCATGTTTGGCATCCCTTTTACTGTATGTGTGAGGCAGAGAGAGATGTCATTCCCTGGGTCCCTATTGTGTCAGTGTATGTGCTATCCGTTGCCTCTTTGCCAAAGCCTGGGCATACTGGGCATGCCTCCTTCTGCCTACATGGGCAGGCTCAGGTTGTTCCTCCTCTGAGTCCCTCTGTGCCTGTGATGGCCTTGGCAATGGTGGGAGGCTGTGTGGCCCTGCCCCGTGCTGTTCCTGCTGCAGCTGTTTTCGCAGGATTATATTGTGTAGCATGGCACATACAATGAAAATTTGTATACATGTAGCTGGAAAGCACTGCAAGACTCCACTGGATATGTTCAGGCACCTGAGCCATGGCTTGAGCATCCCAAACACACGCTCTATTATGATTCTGGTTTGGGCGTGTGCCTCATTATGGAGTTCTTGTTCGGGTGTGTGTGCATTTCTGATGGGTGTCATCAGCCACGGCTCCAGTGCGTAACCAGCATCCCATACTAGGTGGCCATATGGGATGTCCTCAAAGGCAAATTTCTGCTACAGCTGTGTTATATGACAGATGTGGGAGTCGTGATAGCTTCCAGGGCTGCCAGCACACACATCCAAGATAATGTCCTGGGCATGGCACACGACCTGGCAGCTGATGGAGGGGAAGCCCTTGCGGTTTATGTAGACCCTACCCCACTTGCCGGGTGGTGCTTTGATGTGCATGGGCGTGCAGTCTATAGCACCCACTACTTCAGGGTATTCTGCTATTTGGTGGAAGAGATGCATATTGCTGGTAAATGCCTCACGGGTGTTGAGGAAATATATGTGCTCACTGGCATTTGCTGACATGGCATCAAAGAAATGGTGGAGTACCCTGGATGCTGATGCCTGTGAGAACCCCATGATATTTCCAGTTGGCCTTTGGAAGGTACCTGTGGCTAGTATTCTTTACCCTACACATACCTTGGTATCCACTGGGATGAGTTCCCCTCTGTTGATTCTGTGTGTGAGGTGTGGCTGGCACAGTTAAACAATTTGCTCTAAAATGTCCCTGTCCACCCTATAGCGCTCTACTATCTCCAGCTCATGTAGCCCCTGGTAGCTTACCCTGGGTCTGTACACTCTTCTCCTCTTCCTCACTGTGGGTTGGTCATCAGCATTCACATCCTCACTACCCTCAGTCTCTTCCACATATTGATGTGTGAGAGCAACAGCAGCCCCTAACATTTTGTTAGTTTTGTCAGGTAAAATTTCCCCGTCTGTGTACACTGATGGTGTTGAGTTTGTGGGAAAAAAAAAGAGTGAAAGGTGTTTGCATAGTTTATAGTAGTGTGCTGTGCTGGGCTGCTGCCTGTGCAATTGGCTGATTCTAATGCATTTCACCTGTCAGCCATGCTAGTTCTCCTTGATTGCCTTCCTACTGCTGTTTTCCCTTCCCATTGCCTTCCCGTTTAAGCCCCTAGGCGCGCTGTGCATACTCGTGCTCAGATGTGAAAAAAGCTTCTATTTTCTTTTTCTTTTTTTTAAAAACCCATTTAGGCAATGTAAACACCTCCCCCCCCCCCCGTTTAGCTGTGCTTAGCTAATGACAAACACGGGCCACAGAGCTTCCGTAAGCTTACAACATGCATGAAACTTCCCCTTATGAGGTCATCTACCTCTTATACTTATACCATGGTGTTGCTGCGCCTACTCAGTTGTGTGCAAGCTAACACTGAAGAAAATCTGTGATTCAGTATCAATCCCCTCATTTGCATAAACCAGAAGGCTAATTCATAGTTACTACACTCACACTGAGCCTTCCCCCTTAGCAACCACTATTCTCTGGTATTGTTGTCTTATGCATGCCATTGACTATCATAGCAAAATGCTGATTTGGTTTAAAAGCTTATTTCCAAGTTTTTTTCTTATTTTTGAGCTGATCCTTTTTGCGCACTACGCTTAAATGGCCCAAATCGGCCCCCAAAAAATAAAAGTTATTTTTTATAATTTTGCAACTATTTCCCATGCCAATAGCTATATATTTGGCCATTGGCATGCCTACTACATTCAATATATGCTTTCTTTGGAGCTGTCATGCCTCTGTTTTGTAATTTGCAGAAATATATTCAGTTAGTAATCGAATACATTTCTGCAGGTTACACTATTCCTGCACAGACGCCTGCCTGCTTCCTGGATTGCTAATTCATCTCATTTGCATGGTTTTCACCAGAAAATGGGGTAATTAGCATAGAGTAGTGGTGTCCATGCAGGAATAGTGTAGGAGTGCTCGTGCACATCCCAGGAGCTCGTTCTTGGATTGCTTGTCAGCCATATTGCGTGCAGCAACTCTTGCACCATTTCTGTACACTGTGCAGAGCTTGCTGAATCCTGGGGCTAGTGTGTGTATGTACATATATATATATATATATATATATATATATATATATATATATATATATATATATATACATATATATATATATATATATATATATATATATATATGTGTGCATATATGTGTATGTGTGTGTGTGTGTGTGTGTGTGTGTATGTGTGTGTCTGTCTGTATGTGTGCGGGTGTGTGGGGGGGGGGGCTGGAAGAGGTACCCAGACACTTTGGACCACAACAGATGACATAGTCACCAACATGGATAAATGAAGTATCACAGGTGCTGTGTTCATTGACTTAACCAAGGACTTTGGGGTCTATGTTTGTCTACCAAAAAGAAATATCTGCAAACTGCTAAATATCAAATGGAAAACATTGAAATGTAACATTACTGAATGCACTTTTCAGACAATAGCTTTCTCAGTGCAAGCTCCACAATTATTGCAGTCTCTATCTCTCAGTAAATCAGTGATAACACAAACTTCGCAATGTTCAAGCATGAATTTTAAACAATATCTAATGGATCAACATCAATGTAAATGTAAACATATTGAGAACATAAATAACAAACCACCCCCTTTGCCAACAACTTTCTCCCAACAATGTTACTTCCTCCATTATAATATTTCAGTATTGACTATGACTTTGATCTATGACTGTTAATGTTTCTGTTGATCTGAACATTTTGTTTGTACCAATTCTTTATGTGTTATGCCTTGCTTTAAATTATGTTGTTAAATGTGCCCCGGGTTGATACTGCAATTGGCCAGTATGTGATCAGTGCTCCTCTCCAGTAACCAAAATGCATCTAAATAAAATATTTAGCAGTTTTGCCATGGAAATTATTTTTTATACTGTCCTTTACATCAACTTGCTCATTTTGTAAGCACAGTTTTACATAAATATGACATTTAGCCTCTTTATAATTATAGTTATGTTCAGTGTGATTTTCTTACTGGTATATCACTATAATATTCTATCTTTTGTAAAACTTGACTGTATTTTAGCTTTGTGTACCGCACAATTGCTCACCTGTTGTAAATATCTTCCTGTTCTCTATAATAAAGGAAATATTAAACACATTTGGAAAAACAATTCAATTCAGAAAATAGCTATGTTTAGCAGGATTCACAACAAGCATTGCACTCGAGTCCATTTATAAGCGTTTCTTCCCCAGATTCCAATTAAAACCTGAGTTCCATGATCACTGTTTCAGTTCAGTAATATATACTTACACTGCCTTGTTAAATCTCTACTTGCAGGAATTAAAACAAAATGTTTCTGCAACTACTGATTTAGGATCATAATAGCCCTTTAGTATTTTAATGACCTTTTGTGGAAGTTACCTTCAGATTTTTATAGCCAATACAGGTGTTGAAGTTCCAATGCGCTTCGTATTCAAATGTATCCAATACACTGAGCAATCCTGCCACATGGTTTCTTAAAGATGTATTATTAACCACAAAAAAAATATTCAGTTTTTTGTATATTTACAGACCTCACCACAGACACCGAGGAGTTAAATCATTTAATTCTTCACACCTAGTCCATCAAAATTAATATGCAATTTTTTTTTTCTTTCTGTGTTACATACATTGAAGAAAATCACATGCAAACTTGGAAATGCATTAGGTGCTGCAAGCACAAATAGAATATTACCTAAGCACAGACTAAGCATAGATTGACTACATGAGGGGTGGGTGGACTGACTTTTACAGAGCTACAGTTTCTGGTCAGTAAATTGCTACAGGAACATCATCACCTGCTTACATACAAATCTGATTTTGCTGTCATTCACTGTCATGCTTATCCATACTGCTTTGCGATGGATCATATCAACCATTCTTCTCTGAACACAGACTATGTCACTTTGCACACTGTATTCTAAAGTTCTCCACAGTCTAAATAACTGAACCTGCATTAAGCATACCTCTCAACCTCATAGCTCAACAGTCCAAAACAAAGCCAAAACATAATGCAGGACAAAGGCCCAAAATCAGAGACAGATTTTAAACATTGCTTTTAAACACTTCGAAAGCTGTTAGAATAATAGGTTTTGCTTTAGCATGCATTTTATGAAGGATATGAAGTCTGAAGCTCAAATATCTTTCATTATTTAGTTACTGCAATCCTCAAGGATTTGCCAGAAAAACACAAATTTTATGAGGACCAGACCAAAAATATGAAGCAAAATCAGGGACATTCTGTGAAATCAAGAACATTTGAAAGGTATGTCAGGAAAACTGCCATGCACATATCTGCACATGTCTGCACCAGCATCAAACATACTTATCATCTGGCCTTATGCATACTGACATGTTGTTCCCACATTTATTACCTAATAAGAATACAAAAATGTCCATCAGGTAATAGCCTGTGGTAACATTTTAACATGACGCCATGTCCCCGCTAGCTTTATCAGCCTTATCAGCCAGATTGGATTTCTTCTAGACTACAGGAAGACAAATGAGCAAACAGCACAATGTCGGCACTACAAATTGGGGTCATGCTACTACAGAGATGGAATATGATGTGGCACAGCACTGAAAAATAATGAATAAGCAGCCAGATAGCCATAAAACGTCAAAGGAATTTATTTGCACAGTTAACTTGCACAGATCATTTAACCTGTCAGAATTCTAATTACCTAAGCAAAGAAATTGCTTCGAAAGTCAGAAACCTGGGCATTTTTCTACATCAAAAGTAATAAATTACAGCTTTCTAAAAAGTAGTTATAAGAAATCATTTAAAATAACTTGCACTGTATAATACATATTTCTCTAAATGTCATTCAGTTCTGGTGCCTGCAGCCTTTTAAGAGCGAATGAAATGGATAACCATACTATACACTTTACTTTGTTCTCTGGATGCGAACACCAACACAATAGCAGTTGAGTGCATAGTTCATAACGCTGAATCATATCCAATATATAAAAAAATGTTTCTTATCGCCAATAGTAGAATACCTTGAAGTTAGTGCTTTAAAACATGTAAAATGGCCACACTGTATTCCACTGAATTTGCACATAGTAATATGAAAAGCAGTCCTCTCCTGCCTACAAGAAAGGAATTAAAAAATAGTTAAGGCTTCTTTATAACTCAGATGGAAACCTGCGAAGACTAAGAGAAAGCTGTTAATTACCTCACTGACAGAGAGTATTACCACTCCCTTGGGGCTTCCCATGTCTTCTCTCAGCAGACGGTATGAAATGGAGAAAGTTGGGAGGCACTTTGCAGAATGAGGAAAATCAATTAGTCAGGGAAACCTCCAGAGAGCAGGGTGATGGATTCAGATATTCTTAACCCTCTGTACCCTGTGCTGATGCTGTGTGTGTGTTTGTGTGTGTGTGTGTGTGTGTGTGTGTGTGTGTGTGTGTGTGTGTGTGTGTGTGTGTGTGTGTGTGTGTGTGTGTGTGGGTCTTTCTGTGTGTGTGTGTGTGTGTGTGTGTGTGTGTGTGTGTGTGTGTGTGTGTGTGTGTATGTGTGTGTGTGTGTGTGTGTGTGTGTGTGTGTGTGTGTGTGTGTGTGTGTGTGTGTGTGTGTGTGTGCATGCACATGTGTGTGAGTGTTCTATAGCGTGTGTGTTCCAAGGTGCTACACATATTAAAATGTGAACAAGAACTTACATTTTTTTCTCTGTTGATACCTGTATTTTTGCTTTACAGCTAGCCTGTCCTGCAAGGCATTGCCATAAGACCTACTATGACAAAAAGGAGACTAATACACTATATTTCTAAGCCCTTTTGTTTACAGCTGCATGCATTCTGAGTTCTGTAGTCACTTCAAAGACAGAAGGATTGAGATTTTATTGTTGATTTTGGGATGCTTTATAGTTCATAGAAGGTTCACTGTTTCATTAGCAGGGCAGAATGACTTCCCCACGTGTCTGCTTGTCAGTAAACGTGTTTCAAAGTGGTAACCCAAGAGTAAACAAATTAGTTATTAGTACATGTGTTATAATTAGGGAGGTTTAAATGATTTTATTCATTTTGGGTGATTGCAGTGCAATTTTAGCTATGTAGTTTTCTTTATATTCCTCTAAAGATCCTCCACACCCAAACCAGATCTATGAAGCAGGAGGACCCTCTCCTACATCTGTTCTGAAGTACTAACATTTGTTGTCATAAATGCTAGAAAGTGATGCCTGACAAAGAATAAATATGGTATATATATATATATATATATATATATATATATATATATATATATATATATATATATATATATATATATATATATATATTTGTGAACACACAGATGTGCATCCGTCTTACTTTTTCCTGTTAGTCTACTAATATGAACTGTTCAACATGTTCTCCATCTTCTTAAGTGAGTGAGTATACCTGTTTATATTATAAATCATTATGTTCCCAAAGTGGACTCTCACAAATTAATTAATGTGTGAAACACATATAGCGCCCCTACTTTTTCAGTGTAATATGGGAGATTTCCAAATTTTTATGAAAATAAAATGTGGTTCAACTCACTGGCATAGCAATTACTTATGGAACAAATCCAGAAAGACAATGGTCAAACACAAAAATATGCACAGATATATATGCTAACCTCCTTTTATGAAAATATCAGAAGGAATTTATGTATGTTAACTAAAAAACAATACATGTATGCAGGTCTCACCTAATAAAGTACACAGGCTAACCAGCCAGACTTCTTCAGGTAAAGGTATATTCAGCCTTTAATACAGCTTATCAGTAGGGTCTTTTGGTTTAGCTTAAATAGAAAATCTAACTATTTCTGTATTATTCAGTTTATAATGAAGCCACTGTCATATTTCTCAAATAGTTAGGTACCAAACAAGTTGAAAAAAAGGAAAGATTCTCACAGCAGAATCATAAAACACCACTATAAAGTACATAAACAAGTACAAAGATTCCTTAAGAAGCCAGACTCATATGACTGCTATTTCTTGTCTCATGCTTGTTTTTTACATATGGATGCTGTCAGCTGTTTTGTGAAACATACAAGAGTGCATCTTATCTATGTATCCATTCTGATGCATAACTGCAATGCATAGTCAGTCTTATTACAAGGAGTGACTATGACTACATACAGTCATGTATTCTGATGAGTGACTGCTTGCAAGATATTCAAATAAATGCTCATTCTAAAAACAAATCTGTTCAATGATAATGCAACCTACTAATAGTAACAATAGGAAGCTGGCCCTACGTACAAATAACTACACCCCGTGTCTCGGTAATATGCCTGCAGCTAATGGACCCAACTGACTCAGCCTAGTTTTCTAATTGCACAAATCAACAGCAAAATACAAAAAAGTTACAAATGTTAACAAACAAAAAAGCCGGATTACAGCTGCTTTCCAAGATGATTTGATAATGCTTTTTTTTAAATGCCTTTATTGAATTATCATTTGTGACACAGGAAAACTTACATTTGTATTTAAGTAATCAAACCATATTAGCAAGCTCACATTTACAGACATTATACAGCACATATATTGTTCTATACAATATAAGTAATCAGCATTATATAAACTGTTCGATTCCTGCTTTCTGTTAAACCTCATTCCTTCTATAAAATATTTTATAGCGTGTATTGTTCCCACAATTTCCATGTTTTTTCTATGTAATTTACTCCTACACTTTTCTAAATATCTCACTTCATATTCTTTTATTTTCCTGCTATATTCACTTCTTCAGGTATGGTTGGTTTAGAATTTGATTTCTATTTTCTAATAATTTTTTTTGTCAGGCACCAGACTTGAACTTAACAAGGCCTTTCTGTGTCTAGAAAATTCAGATCCGGTATCCCAGCTCGAAAAAATAATTTCCTTAGTTGCACTCACTTGCTCTCCCAGTATTTCTGACAGAGCACTCTATAGGTAATTTTTAAAGTCTGACAACTCATTACACTGTAAAAACATATGTTCCCTGAGGAGAAATTCTTTGTAGTTTACTTGGGATATAAAAATAACTATGCCAGGTAAAAATCTTGTGATGTGAATAATGTTGACCAAATAATTTGTATACCTTAAACCACATCTTCATTTCGGTCAACTGTAACCTACTCATGCCTTCAACTAACTTCACTCTAGCTGTCTGTACTGTCTGTACCCTCACTGCTGTAGTAACAACAGTCAGTTATATAGCGAGAGATAGTGCTGCATACGCAGGACAAACTTGTTTATTGGTTAATTTCTTGCATGCTTTCTTGTGCTTTGCTTTACTACATGTAGCAAAACATTTCTTTCTGTCTGTAGTTTGCAGATTTTTCAGATAATTCTGATTGAAGACCACTTTCTAATTAAATACCTTTATCAGTAGTGCCTGTCTACTCTTCACATTTATGATAGCCTGCATCTTAGCCATCAAACAAAGTAGAGACAGCTTAGCACAGAGTACTACAAGGATCTGGTAATACGTTTCCGTTTTATTCATAGGTTTGCTTCTCATTATTTCCCTTTGCAAAACAGGTGTCTGAGTAAATAACTTAAACCAGTCTTGACCCTATGCTGAAAAAAATCTTTCTACTTTGTGGGTAGTGGACTTACCATGTTCGCAAATTTAAAAAGAAATCAGGGCTTGGCTTTTGCTATGCAGAATTTTAGGCAAATAAGTTTCCTTAGAATATTAAGTTTATTCATATTTTGTTTAACCCTCTAGACCTTTGAGAGACATATGTCTAGAACATCTGGCTTTGAATCCTGGAAAGAGCAGCCATTTTGGAATGCAATACAAAGTGCTGGCAGCCAGAGTAAAGTAACAAAGGGATTACATAGTGAAGCTAGAAGTTTTTAATAAGATGGGGATGAACATAGAATTCATCTCCTCAAAACTGTACATATAAAAGCTGTTACATTTTGAGAAGCACCCTGTTCCAAATACCTTCTCTTTCCCAACGCACACACGCGCACACACACACACACACACACCAAAAGTACAGTGGCTATAACTTTGAAAGGAAACATAAGGTATTAGTTTCATCTGAAAGGGATACTAATAAAGTTGCAAATTACATCAAGCTTGCTACTGATTTCAAAACTAACTTGTATAACATATCAAGATGTATTTCTAAGCATAAGTTCGGTCTACTTCGAGTTGTTCCTTAGAACTCAGTTTTAAGATAATAACTACTAACTGGCCAGGAATCAAAACTGCTGAATCCAAATTAAACTTGTAAATGATTTCATCAGGGAAATGGCAAAATATGTAATGGTAATGTAAGGAATTGTTTTATTTCTATGTTACCTGTCATTATTCTTTTCTATGATTATTGTACTAAGGCCACTGTAAAGTTTAACCCATGATACATGGGATCAGAAGTAGGCACGTGTCAATGTTTCCAAAACCAGAAGTACGTGCATATCAACGTTTCCAAAACCAGAAGTACGTGCATGTCAACGTTTCCAAAACCAGAAGTACGTGCATGTCAACGTTTCCAAAACCAGAAGTACGTGCATGTCAACGTTTCCAAAACCAGAAGTACGTGCATGTCAACGTTTCCAAAACCAGAAGTACGTGCATGTCAACGTTTCCAAAACCAGAAGTATGTGCATATCAACGTTTCCAAAACCAGAAGTACGTGCATATCAACGTTTCCAAAACCAGAAGTACGTGCATGTCAACGTTTCCAACACCAGAAGTACGTGCATGTCAACGTTTCCAAAACCAGACGTAGGCACATGTCAGCATTGCCAAAACCCATAGCAGATGCATTTCAAAGTTTCCAAAAACAAAAGTAGGCACGCGTCAGCATTTCCAAAACCCATAGTAGACACATCTCAAAGTTTACAAAAACAAAAATACTCATATGTCAATGTTTCCAAAACCAGAAGTAGGTGCAATTCAGTGTTTCCAAAACCTGAAGTAGATGCATCTCAAAAGTTTCCAAAATCAAAAGTAGGCTCGTCAATGTTTTCAAAACTAGGAGTAGGCACATGTCAAAGTTTTCAAAACCAGAAACAGATAAATGACAAAGTTTTCAAAACTGGAAGTAGGGGAATGTCAAAGTTTCCAAAGCTTCCAAAACATTCAGTAAAAGAATCAGAGTTCAAGCCCCCTTCACATGTAATAGGATTTTACCACATATTTACTGACTCTGGCAGTCATGAATTAAGTTCCTAAAGATAAGCCTTTTGTAAGCCAAACAACTTATCCTCAGCATAATTGTGCCATTTACTTTGTTTGACCTTTGACTGATGTAATTATGAATATATATATCTATATATATATATATATATATATATATATATATATATATATATATATATATAGTTTTATTTATATGAGTGTTTTTCAGTGTTTTTTTCACTTCCTAACATCTGGAAAGGAAAGCATGGCAAATTCCTATCCCAAATACTGTAATAATATCAAAAGACTACAGACATATTACTGGCATTGCATACGCTTCCTGTAGCTTGTAATAAATTATGGGAAATTGAGAAAAAATATAAAATAATGACCACTTTAAAAATGAATCATCTAAATAAGATAGATATATTTCATAAAATATAACCTGCATTAATAAATATTTTTAACTGGAATAAATATTCTCCCTTCTGATGGTATAAATCCAATTGCTCTTGATAGCATTGTCTCACCATTATTAAATGAAATGAATAACTGAAAGACCCTCCAGTGGCCTTAAAGCAATTACAAAAGAGCAAACCATGAACTCTGCTACATCTAGCCATGGTAAGCTCCAAGTTTGCCTTTAGAAGTCCAGACAAATGCTTCTCTACATCCAGGCCTTGATTTACAGTTGATGGATGATAATCACAAGCACAGCAATAACATATTGCAAAGCAAAAACAGCAATGATAAGTGAATTTTATATATATATATATATATATATATATATATATATATATATATATATATACACATATGGATCTACTTCACAATGCCAACATTTCAGAATGCCGACACCATATGACCGACATCCAAAATCTCGACATTATAAGTAGACCATGTAAAAGGAAAATAAAATTTCCTTTCAACTGCCCCCACACCCCCTGTAACTTTAATATACCAACTCCGAGATCGCACTACAGTGCAGGAATGGAAATCTTTCCATTCTGCACTATAGTGGGATGCCAGTTCTGCATTGTCGGCATTCCGAATGTTGATCATATGGTGTCGGCCATATGGTTGTCGACATTCTGGAGTGTCTGCAATGTCAGATGGACCCACATATACACATATATAGATATATACCTATATCTATTTATCATATGCACATATAGATCTATACCTATATCTATTTATCTATATTTTTCTATCTATATGGTTTTGTCAAATCAGCATCACAGCTTTGCAAAGCAGAAAAATACCCATACGTTGTTTCAGCAGTTGTGAAAATTATTTTGTTAATTATTCATATATTATTGATGTCATCACATGATGGAACTAATGCAGGAGGCTAAACCATGCCTACCTATAACACCAATTTATTGCCCCCCTCTAAGTCACAGGTGCAAGCAACTATTTTTGTTCATCAGATGCAGTTCCTCCCACTGATAGATTTCTAGCATATTCTACTATTCCCATAGTAATGTTGAGTTAACTTGAGTGTTGAACTTTTTTGATTAATGTGTCCTTCTGGTGGCAAAAGTGACCTTTGACCTGACTTCCCTGACCCCAGTCTGTTAACTGCTAACGTGTTTATTGTGCCTAGGCTTCTTGCAGACTGCCCGGAACAGGCTAAGGCCTCTAGGGGTACAAAGTGTCCCATTGCTCTGGCTTCTATATTTATCATGATGTAGTCCTATCTGGCATATTTTCTTAAGAAAGTACTAAAGCACATATGCTGCACATCTGAGTGACACTCTCTCTAATGCATATCACAGCTATTCCTATAACTGGTGGAACATTTGTACACTGAAGGGTAAACTTCATTCTAATTTAAATATTTGCATGAGAAATAATCTTTTGAAACTGTACCAAGAAGATAGGCTAACATAGCTTCCAGCTGTAGAATCACATTATGTTATGCTCAATGCCTCCGCCTATTTCATTTAGTAATCTGTATAAATTCTCTGAAAAAGTTAGCCATTCATTATGCAGCATGCCTTTTTATGAATGCTACTGTTCAACTTGTCATCTGACTTAAACCTTCATTCTTCGCCGTCTCCATGGAAGTTCTTCCATAGTTCTCACTGGTGCCATTACCTCTACAAACATTTTCATTGACAACCCCTATTCCAGCTAATATTGCTCCTATAACCACTATGTTTACTGATGCATATATTTATACTTCTCTGAGAATGCATGCACCAGTTCAGTGCATAATATTAAAACATAAATGCATCATATTCCCCAATAGTACTATGAACATGTAGCTGTGGAAGTAGAAGATCTGGGTGCAGTTTGACTCACTGAAGTTACATGCACTGCCCATGGCCTAGTGCAGATAATTTTACAACCACCCTGTGGCAGTACATTACAATTATTTTAAATTTGTGGGAGCTCTTCCACCATCTCCATAATTTGTAAATATACTAAGTCTGAGGTTGTAGTAACACAAGGAAAGAGAAAAATGTATGTTAGGACAGTCTTAGAGTGACAGTATTTTTTACATGTCTAGCATCAGTCAGATAAAGTGGACAGTGTGTTTGATATGCAGGTCTTCAGTTTCATCTGACCAAATGTGTGGATAATATCTAAGTAACTGCTCCACTTCACTTTCTTTTCATCCAGCTGTCCCAATATCAAAGCCTGGTATTGTCTACACATCACTACATATTCTGTCAGTGCATTCTAGAGCTGCACCACCTGCAGTATAGTTACTCAGTATCAAGCCTGGTATTGTCTACACATCACTACATATTCTGTCAGTGCATTCCACAGCTGCACCACCTGCAGTATAGTTACTCAGTATCAAGCCTGGTATTGTCTACACATCACTACATATTCTGTCAGTGCATTCCACAGCTGCACCACCTGCAGTATAGTTACTCAGTATCAAGCCTGGTATTGTCTACACATCACTACATATTCTGTCAGTGCATTCTAGAGCTGCACCACCTGCAGTATAGTTACTCAGTATCAAGCCTGGTATTGTCTACACATCACTACATATTCTGTCAGTGCATTCCACAGCTGCACCACCTGCAGTATAGTTACTCAGTATCAAGCCTGGTATTGTCTACACATCACTACATATTCTGTCAGTGCATTCTAGAGCTGCACCACCTGCAGTATAGTTACTCAGTATCAAGCCTGGTATTGTCTACACATCACTACATATTCTGTCAGTGCATTCCACAGCTGCACCACCTGCAGTATAGTTACTCAGTATCTAGCCTGGTATTGTCTACACATCACTACATATTCTGTCAGTGCATTCTAGAGCTGCACCACCTGCAGTATAGTTACTTTAGATTCTATCTCTGCCATTTTCCTTCTGTTTACCAAGTTGCTGATGATACATATCCAAATCATTTACCCGCTCTACACCATATCCTCCCATAAGTACATGTTGAGTGCCTTCTTCTTCTCTTTGATGGCATGCCCTTGACTTTTGATTTACATTTTTATGCCAAAAACTCCGAATTTTTGTAGACAGCTCAGTCTGATTCTCTCTGAAGGGCATCCAGAACTATACATGTACACGAGGTGAGACCTTATTAATGTGCTAAATTACTGCATGTTTCTACAAATCCATACCCTTTATTACACAGTATATCACTTTGTCTGCTGCAGCCACTGCCCTTCCACACTGTTGCATTAATTTAGCCAGAGCATGATTATCACATGAGGTCACTTTTCCCCATGAAAGATTTATTTGATTTGCTGTCTCTATGCTGCTGGTACAATGTGTAGACCTGTAACTTTGCAGGACCAAAGGGCAGCTGCCATGTCTCACTTAAGTCTGACATCAATACATCCTGGCTTAGGCCATTTCCCATATTCTACACAACTGCACCAGTTTTAATGTTAAATGAAATAGTTTATCTTGTTGTCCAGCTCCATTGTCAAATATTAGCCATCTTGAGAGCCACTTCCCTAAATAACAGCTGCCCAAACTGAAAAGTCTGAAATTATTTCAACTTAATCTAACCTCTCATTTTGCATAGTCTCAGGGAAAAGTAAATAGCAGATTTGGAATAATAAGTAGAAGGACTGTAGTGGGTGCAGCCCACACAAACATAGAGTGAGCATTGTAATGATCACAGCCCTGCAACAATGTATCTTTTGCAGCTTACATATTTGAGTTGTACAATTTGTGGCATTATCCATTTTGTTCTTTTTTTAGGCAAGCATTACATTGCTAAATAGCTAACAGGATTGTAAATGAAGGTTGATAAAGAAATGGACATCTCCAAGCTATAGAGCAAAAAAAAAAAAAAAACTTGAAACTTGAAGACTAAGACATGGTTATGTATACAATCCTGACAGCCTTACAGAATAAAAGTTAGACTATTAGAAGCCTAGGACTATTAATCTGGGCTGAGTAATATGATTGCAAGATAACTGACTTTTCAAAAATATTTTGCTACTTTTCCTAATAGTGTGTTTGCTCCAAAGCACCCATGTGAGTATGTGATTCTTCTGCCTGAAACAATATGGCTTAATTTACATTACAGACTGTCATGGATGGTGAGGCCATTTGGACTAGAAATCAGGGAAATACCCCTTCAGGTGATGATGGTTCTTTTTACACAGGGTAGTCAGAGTGTGATTCTAAGTATGGTTTAACTATGCATCTTAGCAACAAATATGTGGTTTCTTACTGCACACTTTGTCTACGAGCTGCATTTACTGATCTGTCTTGCTCTTCAGAATACGGTGGTATAACTTAATAAGTTATAGCTTTTGCATCCACATTTCAAAAGCTAAAAAACATTGATCAGTCACTTTTTGCTTAAGAAGTTGTTAACTAAGTTTATCGAATCAATAATAAAACATAAGCTTATTCAACTGACTCTTGCAACAATGTATACCCCCAGTTCACAGTGCAGATTTTGTTTCCTTTGAGGTAGTGCCTCAAACCTTGGGTACTTTACCTTCTCCCTGCTCTAAATTACTCTAGCTACTTTAGTTTCACCAACCTACTCATTTTAAGTGCCAATTCTTTTTTTTCAAATAGAATTTTATTTATTTTGCGATACATGAATATCACACATAATTGCAGTTTAACAATTAGCGATACAGCAGAATACATATAACTACTGACTATATCCAATATATACAACAGTGCTGCTTAAGACTAATATGACATCTAAGAGTAAACCTAATGTAGATTCTAGATGCAAAAGGATGATTACTATAACTGAACACAATGTATTGCCATTGCTTGAGATTTATAAGGGGGGTAAAGGAGAGGACATAATACTTATCTTGAGCCACCATACTGTCAGAGTAGGGAGAAGTGGGGAAAAGAGAAGGATTTACACCTATGGGAAAAGAATATATAGTAACAATGAACTACCTAAGTTTATACATAAATTAATTGTCAGCCAAGTGCTCAAATATGGTATTCCAGAATGTCAGGTAATAAGCACGCTTACGAGAGTTTGTTATTAGAAGTTTTTGTGACTTAATGTATTTAATAGCCAAACATCTAAACCCTCTCCAGGACATCTTAGTGTGATCCATACAATGTTTTGGTAATGTAGAATTTGACTAACAGACAGAGTGTAATTAAGATATGCAATCTTAGTTTTGACATTTTAAGGTAACATGTAACAATGCCATCTCCCACGAGAGGGTTGATTTATGGTATCCCATCTTGTCAAGTCTCACTTTGAGGGAGCACCAAATACTGTGGGAGTATCTGCAAAACCATATTATATGTAGGATAAGCCTGGGGGTAGGAGCAGCAGGGGCATGCAGTAGATACACTCGGGTTAAATTTATTTAGACGGACTGGAGTAAAGTATAAATTATTGGTAATCATAAATTGTGTATAAGTAAGCTTCTTAAATGGGGAAAACATAAGCATGGATTTAATAGCTGCTAGCTTTTGCTCTACTAATATGTTCAACTCTTGTTGGTTCCAATACTCCGCATAGGCCATTTTATCCTGGAATTGAATTGTGCTTATAAGTTTATGGGAGAGGGGCAGCATACATTTCTTGCTAGCTAGGGTTTGTAACAGGTTGACAGCCTGATTAAAGTCTGATTCATTAATGGTGTGACCTTGAAGTAGAGATGTAATGATTTCCCTTATTTGCCATAGAATTATGGTGTACTTTTTTTGTATAGGTCCAGGATACCACGTAGTTCTGTTAATGATAAACTTCTATGTTTATGAATATCCCATAGCCTATATTCTTTTATTAGAGGATAGTCAATAGGATTGATCATTTTACAGTTCAACTTGATATTAGAATTGAGGTGAATGGGTTGAAATAGAGGTAGAGCTTTTTCCAATTTCAGGGAATTAAAAATTGGAAAGACTTGATTTTAATCTTTGGGATATGATGCAACTTCAGATTTTTGAGAGTTAGTGAGCTTAAAAAGGGGATAGCTTTAGGGTTAAAATTATTGTTCAGGGTGTGATTATGCCATATTTTTACTCAAAGGGGAGTCCATATTGTGTGGTTTGGTTGGAAATTGGCAATAGTAATTAATCTGTTAGCATGCGGGATTCTGTAATAGAGTAGAAGGTCAGGCATACCTAGGTCTCCTTTAGCTTTTGGATAGGTAAGTCTTTGGTATGATACTCTTACCAATTTTGGGTGCCATATGAACTTCGCAAAGACTTTGTAAATTTTGGTGAGAAATGCATTTGGAATGGAGGAGAGAGATGCATGAAAGTGATAGAGAAGCTTTGGGAAGATGCTCATTTTAATGCTACATTTTTTAGGTAGCATAGGAAGCTTCATCTGTTGCCATCTAGATAGGTCTCGTGAAAGAGCCACCCATAATTTAGATAAATTAGACTGCAATGTGGAGGAGGACGAGTGGTCATAGTAGATCCCTAAATATATGAAGGAATATGCTATGTGGAAGGGTGAGTCTGGGAAGAGATTTTCCCTATGAGCTGAAGGATTGATTGGGAAAATAAAGGATTTATTTTGGTTAATTTTATTGTCCGAGATAGATGCAAAGGTATTCAAGGTAGTTACTAATTTCTTGGTGTCCGATAGTGGATGATCAAAATATAGATTCAGATCATCAGCAAATGCAGTCAAGCTGATCCTGGTATGTAGTATTCTGGGGATTGAATGGTGTGTATTTTGTAATATGGATAGGAAGAAGGGTTCTAAATATAAGTTGAACAGAAGAGGGGAGAGAGGGCATCCTTGTCTGGTGCCATTTGAAATTTTATCAGTTGTGAGTATCGCTTATTGATATATAGGCGTGTATAAGAGCTATTGTATAAGATTTTAATAATATTAATAAACTCAGAGGGTATGTCAAAGTAAGAAAAGACTGTAAATAGAAAGTTCCAGTTGACTCTGTCAAATTCCTTACACACATCTAGTATCATTGCATATCTCAGATTTTTATCCTTTCTGGTAAGGTTAGTCATGGTTTCCATAGTTAGAGTATTGTCCCAGGTATGTCTTTTGGACATAAAATCTGCTTGTTCCTTCAAGATTAGGGAAGGAATTACTTTTTTTAAGCCTTTTGGCTAAGATCGATGATAGAATTTTAATGTCAGTGTTCATTAAGGAAATTGGCCTGTAGTTATTAAGGTTGGATTTATCCAGGCTATTTTTAGGGATTAGTATGGTCTTTGAGTGGTTAATGTAGAGGTCTGGTATACCGTTGGAGGATATACAATTAAAAACCTTGAGTAGAATTGGAGCTAAATCTGGAGAGTAACCATCTGGGCCCAGAGCCTTGCCTAATATAAGGCTGCCAATGGCATTTAAAACTTCCTGTTGGGTCAGTGGGGCAGATAGGATTACTTTCTGGTCTTCATTTAGCTTTGGGAATGTGATGTTGTTGAGATAATCTTTTATCTCTGTGATTGGGGTTTGGCGATTGTTACTAGCATATATATATATCTGAGTATTCTTGGTGAAATAGCTGAATAATTTGAGTGTCTGATTTATAAAGTGTATCTTGATGATGATTAAGGGCTATTTTGGGTGAGTTCTGTTTATTTTCAATTATCCTAGCTAGTGCTTTGGAAGGGGTTTGCAACCATTCAGAGTATTTTGAAATAAGCCTTAGTTCTTGCAGGGAGTAACTGGACTGGTGTAGTTCAAATAGTTCCCTTTGCTTTTCTATCATAATATTTTCTATTGCTGAGGTGTAGTTCACTTGAAGCTTCTCATCTAGTGTTCTAATCTCAGGTATTAGATGGTTCACTTTTTCTTTCCTCTTTTTTTAAGCTATGTGGATTTTTGAATAAATATTCCTCTGAGTACGGATTTGCATGCCGCCCATTGGACGTCATAAGGGATACCTGTGTCACAAGGGTCAGCGTTGAACTCCACCAGAACATTAGTTATCTCCTCAGTAACTGCTGAGTTTTGTAAGACATTAAGAGACCAGTTAAAACCTTTATTTACTAAGGATGTGTTATGTGCAAAGTTTATCCTTAAAGCAATCTTTGAACGGTTTGAGAACAATCTGGTCTCAGTTAGATAGTTTATTTGCCAATTTGCTAGTATTCCTGATATTAGAAGAAAGTCTATGTGTGACCAAGAATTATGGCATCTAGAGAAATATGTGTAGTTATTATTGTCCTAGTGTCCTTACCAAAAGATATAGGGTCAACCAGTCCAAAATCAGAAATTAACTTCATTAAGGCAAGAGAGGCTTATGTGTTATATGATTTAGATTTGCTCAAACGGTCAAGATTAGGGTCAATAACAGCATTCCAATCCCCCCCAGGATACAAAAATCGTTAGGGAAGTTAAGTAAGATGTTATAGATTTTCAAAATTAATTCCTGTTGTCCTGAGCATGGATCATATAGGTTTAGGAACAATATTGGTTTAGTAAGCAGTGGGGATAAGCATGTGAAATAACACCATCTACCCTCCTGATCTGAACCCTTGTCTAGGATGTAAGGATTAAATGAGTTTTTAATAACAATTGCTACTCCTTTGGAGTTACAGCTATTTACTGCTGAGATCTTCTTCTTCTTCCAGCTTTTCCCGGTTAGGGGATCACCTGTTTCCATTTCTTCCTGTCCGCTGCATCTTGCTCTGTCACACCAACCACCTGCATGTCCTCTCTAACCACATCCATAAACCTTATCTTAGGCCTTCCTCTTTTCCTCTTACCTGGCAGCTTCATCCTTCATAGGTTCATAGGTTCATAGGTAGGTACTAGGCTATCGGCCCAAGGGCCTATTACCAGCCCAGCCAAAAAGGTACCCTGGCTTTTGCCACCCAAGAAAATTATTTTCCTGTGCCACTATCAAGCAGAGCCACAGAAGTGATCCCTGGGGTGAATTTCCTATTTCCCATCCAATCATCAAGATTTTTCTTGAAGAGTGCTAATGAGGAGCTTTGTTTGATATAGATAGTTAGTTTATTCCAGAGTATGGGAAGTCTCTGGGACAAGAATCTATCCCTCCATCATGTTCTGTTTATTGTGGTGACAAGGTTTAGGTCCCTAGAGTGTGTAGCTCTGAGGGATTGGGATATTTTAAGTGGAGCATATCCAACAGCTCTGGATTTGACATAGCTTTGTATGTTAGGCAGAAATCACGTCTGAGTAGGTGATATGCGATGGAGTAAAGCTAGAGTTTTTGGGACGGTCTGCGTGGGGAATCTGTTTGAGGAGAGTAATCCTCTTTGTGAGGTATTTCTGCGGCCTTTCCAGTTGTTGTAGATGTCTTGTGAGGTACATACCAAAAGGGGCGTTGTACTCTATAATGCATCTAATGAGTGATGAGTAGAGGGGAAAAAATGACCTCTTTTTTTCTGGATGAGAAACCTTTTGTGATGAGGTGTGCCATGTAGAAGGATTTCCTGTCTACTGTGGCGATGTGATTATTAAAGGAGAGACTACTGTCCACCTATGTCCCAAGGTCTCTTATCACAATTTTGGTGATAAGTATACTACTGCCTGTGTTATAGTTCATGGGTACAGAGTTTTTACCAAAGGGGATGACAATGCACTTTTTGGCATTGAGCTTGAGGCCATGGCTTTGACACCAGGCATCTGTCTCTGTGAGGCCCTTTTTAGGATGTCCACATCATTAGGGGTTTCAATTATGGGTCCTAGTTTGCAGTCATCTGCGAACTTCATTAGCCAAAGACCTTCTGTGTTAGCCTGTACTTCAGAGAAGTAGATACCAAACAGGAGAGGACCAAGGACTGAACCCTTTGGTACTCCACTTTTCACTGGTCTGAAGTCGGACTTGGAGTCTGCTACTTTCACAGTGTGGGTTTTGTCAGTGAGCCAGTTGGCAACCCATCTTGTGACATAGATGTTTATACCTAGTTTAGTGAGTTTATCTATAAGTCCAGAGTGAGGGGTGGTGTCAAGAGCCTTGGCAAGATCTAGATAGGCTGTGTGAACCACCTTACCCTCGTCTACGGCTTTCGTGACTGCTTCAAAGAAGTCTATCAGGTTTAGGAGACATGATCTGCGTTTTACAAACCTGAACTGGGTGGGGTCCAGCATCCTTTTCCCAATATACCCAGCATCCCTCCTCAGCACATGTCCAAACCAATGCAATCGCACCTGTCTGGCTTTGTCTCCAAACTGTTCAACCTCTAATATACTTATTCCTAATCCTGTCTACCCTCATCACCACCAGTGCAAATCTTAACATCTTTAACTCTGCCACATCCAGCTCTGACTCCTGCCTTTTTATCAATGCCACTTTCTCCAACCCATATAACATAGCTGGTCTCACTACCCTTTTGTAGACCTTAAATTTCACTCTTACTGGTACTTGTCTGTCACAAATCTCTCCTGACATTCTTCTCCACCCACTCCATCCTGCCTGTACTCTCTTCTTCACCTCCCTTCCACACTTACCATTACTCTGAACTGTTGATCCCAAGTATTTAAACTCATCCACCTTCACCAACTCTACTTCCTGCATCCTCACCATTCCTCTATCCTCCTTTCATTCACACACATATATTCCATCTTAGTCCAGCTGACCTTCATTCCTCTCCTCTCTAGAGCATATCTCCACCTCTCCAGGGTCTCCTCAACCTGTTTCCTGCTCTCACTACATATCACAATGTCATCTGCAAACATCATAGTCCACGGGGACTCCTGTCTGATCTCATCTGTCAACCTGTCAATCACCAGTGCAAATAAGAAAGGGCTCAGAGCTGATACTTGATGTAATCCCACTTCCACCTTAAACGCATCTGTCACTCCCACTGCAGATCTCACCACTGTCACACTACCCTTGTACTTATCCTGTACCACTCTTACATACTTCTCTGCCACTCCCGACTTCCTCATACAATACCACAACTCCTCTCTAGGTACCCTGTCATATGTTTTTTCTAAGTCTACAAAGACACAATGCAACTCCTTCTGACCTTCTCTGTACTTCTCCATCAACACTCTCAGAGCAAACATTGCATCTGTAGTGCTCTTTCCTGGCGTGAAACCACACTGCTGATCACTAATCATCACCTCCCTTCTTAAGCTAGCCTCCACTACTCTTTCTCATAATTTCATGCTTCCTATTCATATTTCCTGCTGAGATAATTCCTTTTATCCACTTTCTGTTCTTTTCTCTTATACATTCTTCAGCTAGCATATGTGATTCTCGAATAAAACAGATATCTGCTTCTGCTTTTCCCAACAGGTGCATTATAAGATTCCTTTTATTTCTGTCTTGTAGTCCTCTAACATTCCAGGCGATAATCTGCCATATCTTATCCATGTTTATGGGGACCTTTGGTTTTCCTGAAGCAGATTCAAGAAACTACTAACCTAGCTATCAGGTAACTTCACCCCTGTCGCATGTCTTGTTAAATGATCTTCGCCAGTGTCCCTGCCCGCATTAACTCACTTGATTGTAGTTTCCCAGCTGGTTAAAGTGATTGAGAGACAAGATACTGGTACCCTTACCCTCCAGAGAGCAAAAGCATCTTTTTACTGACTGAATTTTGGCAAGAAAGGGCGAAATGAACAGGTCTAGTGGGATAAGCGGGAACTGTTCCACTTGTAATGCATTTGCAAACTTAAAAAGTGGTAACAAAAGTCAGTATTGCACCCTATTAAGAAGGGCATATCCCAGTTTATATACATATATATATATATATATATATATATATATATATATATATATATATATATAAATATCTATGTTTAACTGTAATTACATGATCAACACAACAGACTCTACCCATTGTGTATGTTATGGCAGGCTCAATTTACTGCTTATGGTGTTATTGTCTGAGTTACATAGGATAGATCTTAAATATCTCTCACATACACTTTCTATCTCTACACTATAGTGAAATTTGTGATCCCAGTTATTAATGGAGTGGTATAAGCTCCTCTGAAATTTTAGCTGACTTGATGCTTAGGTAACAGATTATCTTCCACTACTGGCAGTACCCCTAGCTAACAGCTAGCTGGATTGCTAAGAAGGGCTCTGAATGACAATGTTTGGAATTAAATTAATCTTGTACATAATTTGTAAATCTAGTTATTTTATGGTTCTTAATTACTTAATTGTTATAAAGGCATATTTACTTATCTATTGTTTCTTTTTCTCTCTCTCAAACATTGGGGGTAAGTGGGTAGGCACAAGGGTAGATTTGAGAGAGTTTAGTGTTGCTTTTTTACTGACTGTTACACACATAACTAATTTACAGTTTAATCCTGAGCCACACAATAGATCCCTGTTCTTTTGTCATCTCATAAACAATCTAATTTAAGTGCCCATTCTGTCTTCCCCTGCTAACATCTCTAGCACTGTCTCATTTATAGATCTGCTGACCTATAGATACTTTTCAGTTTATTTATTTGCCTTTTATGTATGTATGTATTTCTATATCAAATACTACAGTGTTGGCCAAATTAATAGAAATCTGTATTTTTATTGTTTTTTTTTTGTTTTGCCATATAAAGCAATATGAGTATATGAAATGCCAAACAATATAATTCATGTTATATGAGAAAATGTTGAAATACAATGTTCCAATATTTTATGAATGACAGTTTGGCCATTATCAAGGATTTAACTCACTGAGGCAGAGAATGAAGAAATTCAGGGCAATCTTCAATCATAGAAGCATTGCGAGCCCAAGCTAAAATGATTTCTGCTTGTTTGTTATGGTACTACCCCCCCCCCCCACACACGCACACACACCCACACACACACACACACACACACACACACACACACACACACACACACACACACACACACCATGTGCTGGGAACACTTTGACTGTAGCTGGGTTGGGAAAGGGATAATGAAAGACAGCATCATATATGCTATCATCTAGGTGGGGATGTTTTTGGAATACCCTAACTGGAATGACCTGCCAATGTCATGCACATCAGTGCACACAATGTCAGTCAACTCCAGCTTTTCATCTAATGCAAGATTCTTTATGGCAATCTCTGTTACAGTTACAGTATGTCTCGATCACCGGAGGAGTGCCTAATCACATAGAGAAGTCTCTTCCTCTCTTTCCTCCCTCCTGGAGTGGACATGCTGACAAAATATCATTCCTTCCCATCTCACCCTCCCTGACTTCTCCAGTCATACCTTTCAAATTCTCTGTTCAAGAATTAGGTGCAAAATCCAAAACAATAGGGGAACAAAATCCCACATTCACGGGTAATTTTAACTACTATGATAGTTCACTTAAAAAAGTTAATAGAACCACAGCCTGTGCTTTGACATTCATTTACTGAACAAAAAGAAGTATAAAACTCTAATGTTTGGCATTTTTGATTGATTGTAATCCTTGCTAATTTATCAGAAAATCAAAAGTTTTACATGGCACGGGCTAAAATATGAGACTAAATTAGGGAAATTCTTAAGCATCAGAGCCTGTTGAGAGGTATCCTCAAGGGATTAAGCCAATAATCAATCACAGGTCATCTGGGTCACAGTCATGGCTCCATCCCAGTTTACCATGAAGCTGATTGGAAATCTAAAGAATTTTCCATTGACTTGCATGGTGGAATTTGCAAATCTGTGTTTTTTCTATGCTCACTTGCATAGATAATAAAACACATAACTTTAAGTTTAAGACGTAGCACGTGGCTTCTTCACCTTAACACATTTACTCTTCTGTAAGATTTAAAGTGCTGCTTATTATGGACTGCATAACAAATAAATTGTAGAGTGATAGCAGGTAGACAGGGAAAGAGTAGAGGTAATATGCAACCTCTTCTGCACCTGAGGCCCAAGGTAAGTGTGGAACCTGTTTGAAGCAAAAAAAAAAAAAAATGAGATAGATAATTGCTTAGTCCCATATGCAATTAATTATATGTCCCCAAGATGAGACATCTATCATGAGTGCAGTAATGTCAGTAATAGTTTATAATTGATGTCTACAATATCCAACTATGGACTTTGCTCAATAATGTGCATCAGGCATTTCAGTTTCTCACACATATATGTAACCATAAATAAATGAATAATGTGCAATGGGCAAGGCACAATCATCATTAATGACACAGGTTGGTGGTGGCAGGGACACATGACGGCAAGCCTGACACCAAAGTAGTGAGTGCTAATTATTGAATTGCATTGCATACTTATGCAGTATACATGCTTGTGTTGTCCTCCACATCAGAACCAACATCAACAAATCTTTGTGAACCCTCTGTTGAGGTGTCTGGGATCACTGACAATGGACAGGAACTCCTCAGTTTCAGTCACTGGTGGCTTG